>NW_004955435.1:5743152-5747754 GCF_000276665.1 Chinchilla lanigera
AGCTTTATTTCTCCAGCCTCCCATCACATGGGGAACCCACAACAAGTTGGTGTCCTCTCCCCAACCATCAATACAGGCAGCAGGAATCTTGCTGCAGACCTCTCTGGAGCTCCACCACAGCCTGTACTGTCAAGGGAAGAATGGCTTTCAGGGGGTCTTCTCAGGAATTGTGCAAGGTCCTCCTGGTTTACAGCTTCTGAACGGCTCTCGTGACCCCAGTCCACAGGACCTCTGACTCCGTGGGCTTAGTCTGCATTCTCATGTTCTCCAAGTCCTTGTGCAGCAGCTGCTCCTCCACTGACTCTGGACCTTTCTGGTTCTCAACAGCAAGAGCAGGAGTGACCCGTTGTGTGGCATGTATTCCCAGGGGTTTCTCCGTGTTGGAATGATTCACTCACGTCCGTGGGTGAGCCTCCACAGCCAGTGCATGGTGGGCCAATTGTGTCATTGTTTCTCTGTGCCATGGTAGTTCTCAGCTGAGTGGTGGTGGTTGGCTTTAGGGCCGGCGCACACCAGTGAACGCCGCCGTGAGGCTTCCTGGGCACAGAGGGCCCTTCTCCCCCAAACTAGGCTTAACAGATCTTGGAGTAGAAGCCCTTAAGTTTTTGTGAACTTATTACTTCCTATGATGAATGTGATCATTATATATTACAAACATGTATTAATAAAAAAATTCTAAAGTCATAAAAACTTGCTACGTACCACAAATAGCTAACCTCTAAAGAAACCTTATGTGGCATCACCTCCTGTTTATAGATAAAGAAGGCCTGGAGAAGTTTCGATTCTGAATCTATATCCAATGCTCTTTAGGTTTCTTACAGATTTTGTTGATGAGAAAAAGACAAGACATTCACAAGTTAAGGGAGGAAAGGGTATGTAGCTCATATTTGTAGAGGTTTCAGTTTATATTCAACAGTCTCTAAGATAGCACAACATGGCAGAGAGGAAATAGTCCATGGCGGAGCTGGGCAGCAGCAGACAAGCAGCAGTAGCAATGCACCAGAAGAAGCAGAAGCCTTCTTTCTGTGCCTTATACTCCATCCACGCCACCTGCCTTTTTTAGGCAGGCAGAACTCACACTCGGGGGGGGGGGCACCTTAATCCCAGCATCACATCCTTTATCTCAGTATCACACATCCTAGATCAAATCACCTCCAAAAAACCCCACCTAATAACTGTGTGAGGCTTTAGTGGGATGTCTGGACACAAGCCATACTGATGAGTGATTGTATATAAATGCTAACTGACTAGTAATAAGAATGCAGTGTGAATGACATCTTGATTCTGTATACATAGCTGTATTTGTTCCAGATATTAATCTCATCCAGTTCCTCAGATGAACCTGTAAAGTAGGTTCATAAAGAACAACACTGAGGGCCAGGTGTCATCTCCACAAGATAACAAAGGTAGACAATGACTAGTTACTGGTTTTCCATTATGTATGCTCTCTACCATGTTCTTCACCAGTCCTTTGGGCTTCTTCATAAAGTACATTATTTAATATTTTGCTCACCAAATCTGACAAATATATCCAGTATGGAATATAGGATGTCCTTGCATACATGCATCTGCACACCTGAGGGAAGAGCATGAGCTAGAAAGTTTTTGTTTCTTCAGTAAGGTAATGTTTATCTCTGCCTGTGGCAAGGAGATTTGAAGAGAAGAGTAGGTGAAGAATGTATCTGCCTTAAAACTCTCGAAGTTCAAGGCAGCTCTATTAACTGTTATCTATCCTACTGACGTAGCTAATGAGTAATAATGTATGCTTTCCAACCCTCAAAAATAATCACACAGTTCACTCACTGACTGGGACAATAAAAACTAGATTCAAAAATCCACATGCAGAAAAATTCCAATGGCCATGAATCTCCTAGGTAGTTCATGCTGAAATTTTTACTTGCACTTTGCAATTGGGTTCATGCACCAGTGCACTCAAATTTTGGTATTATTCAGTTACTTGAGGAGCCCAAATATGAAAAAAAAAACCCAATAAACAACACTGTCTTCTACTTCTTATATGAATGCTGTAAGAAGGATCAGTATTGTTTTTTCTGTAGCCTTAGATCATCAGAAAAATATTCTGTGTGGAGAGACACTGGCCTTGACCATTTCTCCAACCACTTTAAAAAGAAATTTATTTTAATCTCTGATAGCTTCTCCTTTGTCTGCTTTTCTTACTGTGTATTTTATTCCATTTTGTTTGTGTGGCAGGAGGATTGAATGTTGAGGCCTGGAAGTTTAGATTTCTTCTGAACATTTACTTTGGGACAAGTTCTCCATCTCTTGGTATTAATACCTACCTGCCAACCCCATTCTGCCCTGTCCTCCTCACAGTACGACATGGGCCCACTTTTTCTCCCATAGTGGGAAGGCTGGGAGTTCTTTGAAGAAGCTCTGTAAGCTTAGGTATTTATAGAGTTTCTGGGTAGATACAGATAAGGTATAGGAGTATATTAAGGATAACAAAATTAATTGCATTTTTTGAATGAAATACTTTTAAACCATGTCTTATCTTTTCATTACTAAATTTGCCTCTACCTTGAAACTTTCCTTCATAGTCCTTTTCCTCTTTTGACAGCATAAATTATTTTCTTTAAATAAATTTTCCCAGTATAAACAATTACATTTTAAGGAATTGGGAGCTATAGCTCATTATAGTCCCCTACTATTTTCTGCATCCCCAGATTCATTTGAGAGTTCAGGTTCATCATGTTTTCACTTCCATAGTCCCAGGCCATGATAACCTGAATATAGCTAAGTTTTAAATGCATGTTAGAAGTCTTGAATATTACTAGATGACCTGTGGGCCATCAAAGACTTCATCATTTCCTCTTAATAAAGTGTATGCATGATAAATAGAAATCAACAGATTCATACATTTGTTTGACTTAGTAGAAAGTGATTAATGGTAGGGAATTAGTGGTAGGTAGTTAGTGCATGGAAGAACTGTAAAAGAAAGAATTCTATCATTTGACTGTACAGAATAAAAGAACAACCATTTTTTCAATATTATCATTGTCTTTAAAAGAACTTCCTTCTGTGTAATGTAAGATTTTTTTTAAAAAAATGTACTTCCATAATACTAGAGATTTTTTAGCAGTCTTAAAATCATAGGAAAAATAATAACATTTGAGCTTTGGTTTGTCTAATAAAAATAAAAAAATCTCTTTTCATGATTCTTTGATTTTCTCTCTCTTGTAGGTCTAATCTGAGTTCCATAGTAGGTATAAAAACCCCACCAATTATTTCATATTTCAACAGTTGATCCCTTTTCTGAACCGTTATTTTATATATATTTTATATTATGGTGCTCATTCAAATAATTTATTGTATAGGACGTTTTTATTTTTTTTGTAGAAGATTTTATATGCCTTCAATCTTCAAAACTCAATTTTTATTTGTTGATAAACAAATAAACACCCCCCCCAAAAAAACCCAAGCTGCCCCACAGTCTTATTTACTCTCAAAATCTTATCTATTGGCACAAAATAATTCCTAAGTTATTACTTAATTTCACACTTAATTTCTGTGGTTCTTTGCATTGATACATATAAACGTAGTTGAAGGATCAGTTCATATTAATCTGTTTAAGTGAACAGGGAGCAGTTCATTCTAATTAGTCTCTCAACATTATAGTTATTTCTTTTAAAGAAGAATTTGCCTAGATAAATGCAGTATTTTAGTACAATACACTGTAGTATCAAAGCAAAGAATCTTTTTGAGTTATGTGGAAGGAAACAAGTTTTGCTATCAAAAAAAAATTTTTTTTCTTTGTGAGACAAGGTCTCGCTGGCCTTGAGCTCACTTTGTAGCCCAGGCTGGTCTTGAACTTGCAACAAGCCTCCTGCCTCAGCCTCCTGAGTGCTGGGATTACAGGCATGTACCACCACGCCCGGCTTCAAAATATTTTATATTTTACAATATTCTGCACTTTTCAAAAATGTTTTCATGTGCCTCTTGAAGATAGAAGTAAAATTTTAATGTTATGACAATTATTAATGAATGTCAGGTTGCATTTTTCAGTTAGCACTATTTAGGGAAATTTCAGTGTATTATGATTTATAGTTGAGTTCAGAGTTATTTCCTCAGATTTTACATAAAATAGATATGCTATAATTGAAAAAATAATTTTATTTCTTTAACTATAATATAAGAAACATAAGTATAACCACATGTTTTAAAATTTTCTAATTTTCTAGAAAATTTTTCTAAATTTTCTAAATTTTCTGAGTGTGATAGCACACGCCTGTAATCCCAGCACTCGGGAGGCTGAGGCAGAAGTATAGCTATGAGTTTGAGGCCAGCCTGGGCTACAAAGTGAGTTCAAGGCCAGCCTGAACTGCACAGTAAAACCCTGTCTTAAAAAGACAAAAAAAAAGACAAGAAATTTTCTGTAAATGATCCTTCACCAAGCATAAAAGGCAATTCTTTCTTATGTATCCAGTAAAAATCTTGCTTATTAGCAGTTAAGTGTATAATTCACTTCTATTTCTGGATATCTATTGGAATGTTTTCAAATTTGCTCACTTTTTTCTAAATTTATTTTACTTGCTCAAGTGTTAGGGGAAAGCTTTTGTTTTTTAAGTCAATTGAAAATACCAT
>NW_004955435.1:5747914-5750157 GCF_000276665.1 Chinchilla lanigera
ATAGTTCTTTATATATTCTTTCAATGCTAGGTCATTTTTCCTGTAAGCATCCTTATAATCCCATTGTCCAGAGGTTTGTTGCATAACCTCCCTACTTTTGTATATGATATATAAACATGGCTACCTGTCCATGTGCCTACAAACATTGGACTCTTTTCTCTTAAAATTGGAATTATGTGATGCATATTGTCACTTATTGTTTTCTTCTTAGTATATTACATACATATTACTTGATTGATACATATAGATTTAACCTTATTCTATCCTTTTCATTTTTCTGAAAGTTTAGAAGCATGTAAAAATGTATATACTACTGCAAAATGTAGATTCAGGCTGGCCTTGAGCATGCTACAATGTTGAGCATTCTACAGCTAGAAAGGTAGTAGACACCCATACATCTACTTCTCATGTTAAGAATATTTTGAGAATGTTGGAAACCCTGTGTATTTTAAAGTCCACAATAGTGTTTTAATTTGTTAATGTCTTTATTCATTTAACATTCACTTATAAAAAATATTTTAGCTGTTCTTAAGTTTTTGCTATTACTAACAGTTTTGTAATGAACATTCTCTATTTTATTTTTGCATTTTGAAGTAACTGTCTATAGGATGGATTCATAGAAGTGGGATTACTAGGTTATAGGACATACACTTTAGATTTTAATAAGGAAAAGAAATCTTCTAAATGTTGTACAGTTTTATAATTCTACCAACACTGTAATAGCTTATTATCTCATATCCAAATACTTATCCAACAACTGTTATCATCAATCTTATTAATTTTTCTAATCTGATTCAAAAATATATTTATTTTAATTTATATTTTTTAGCTCTTGAAGTTCAATATTATTTTATATTTATATTGTATATCTGGTGAATTGTTCATTCATACTTTGAGCCAATTATTTTACTAATTTATGTTTCTTTACTAATTGTAGTAATATTTTACAAAATGAGTACATAAATCTTTTGTTGTGAGTCACACAGATCTTCTGGGTAAAATTTTAAGGCTTACTATGGGTCACTGACTGCAGGAAAGCATTCATGCCTTGAGATTCAAGAAGTACTATCTAACAAACCATTTTTCACACTTACATTTTCTCACAGTATTTTAACCTCTCACAGCAAAGGTTATTTAAAGGGCATGAGTTTCTGAATCTAAAATTGTATTTTCATTTAGTTTCCATTCCTGCATATGCACCTGTGTATTAAGTCCTTTGCACTTAATTCTTTTCATTCTCACAGACAGGGGGGAGTGTATATTCCTACAAACCCAAGTGTCCAGAGTTAGGCATCTAGTTTCCCAAATAGGAAATTTATTACTATATTAAATGAATCATCATATAGAAGCTATTTTATTCTTCAGTAAAGGTGCATTATAGTAGTTAAGAGTTAAGATTCCAAATCCTTTTTTTTGTGACAGGGCCTTGCTATGTAGACCAGGCTGCCCTTGAACTCACTCTGTAGCCCAGGCTGGCCTCAAACTCATGGTGATCCTCCTGCCTCTGCCACCCAAATGCTGGGAATTCAGGTGTGCGCCACTATGCCCAGCTCAAATCCATTTCGAACAAAGTTCTTGCATATGCCTCTAATGTTTCTCTTGTAATTTTATGTTTCCAGAATTTTTTTGCTTAAAAAAGAAACTTTCAATGTGATAGAAAGATGAGAAATATCCCAGAAAAATAGTTTATGAAATAGTAAATTGGATGCTTCATATATAGCTAATATAAATGATAATTACTCCGTTTAGGAAGGAAACTATAGCTATTCTTACAAAAACACATGCAGGAGTCCCTCTGTGAGACGGCGGGGTCTGTGAACTGAGTGGGTCTGTACTCCGTGCTTCTATTTCCTGTCTGGGAGGGCGGGGCCTGTGAGCAGAGTGAGTCTGTACTTCCTCCCTTCCCTCTGTGGGATGTTGGGGCCTGAGTGAGTCCACGCTCTGTGCTTCCTCCATTGTCCTAGGCACGGTGGGGTCTTTGAGAAGAGTGTAAGGACATACACCATGATTGAGTAGATTGACAGGAACCCCAAGACCTGAGACCTAGGACAACACCCGGGTACCTGGTGCATGGGCACATGTATGATCTTGGAGGGTAGAGTATTTGGCAAGACTAGCAGCGTGGAAGTCTCTGATGCAGCAGCAAGGAGACAGCAGTTGAACTCTGGAGAGCTCCACCAGCAGAAGCCCAGGCCCACGCCCCACATCCAGAGACCAAGATCAGCTCCATACCAACACATTTC
>NW_004955435.1:5750547-5752630 GCF_000276665.1 Chinchilla lanigera
TTTTATTCTTTTTTGCTGTGTCCTCCAGTTTCACCATCTTGGGTGATCATCCTTTAATTTTCAGCCCTGACTCTACTATATGTGGTCTCATTCATCACTTTAGCCTGTCCCCTAACCATCTTAACCCACCTGCTCCCAACAGAAGGGTAAGATCATCTAAAGGGAAAATCAGTGCATACAAGTGCACAACATGTTTGATTTTGTTACATAATTAAGAGTTTACTCCCATGGTCAGTGGTAGCAGGTTAAATGGTTACCATAGTTTATCAGTAGTTAAGCTTCACTTGAAACTACTGTTATTACTAACTGTACCACTTTAAGCAAGATGCTATATATGTTATAAATATTTTTCTCTCCTGTTTGATAACACTGTGACTATATTGAGGTCATAATCACCACCACAAACCAGTATCAAAGGGTTAGGAGCTGAGCCAAATAGTAATCTTGTATCCTTTACAAATTGGGAGGTTAGGGCTTTGGGGTAGCTATAAGAAACCACCTACATCTAGAAGACATCCCTGAAGACCAGACACTCTCTAGGGAAACCTAAATACTAATGATAAAGTTATATATCATAAGAAACTGGCAAGTATCAACATAGAAAACAAAATATAAAAGAGAAACTAGAAAATGATAAAATGCAAAAGCAAAATGCAACCTCCAGCCCACCCGGTACAAACCCAGAACTCAAGGAGATAGATGAAATTGGAAATCAAACACTGGAACTTTCTGAAATGATAGCAGCAAAAGTGAAAAAAAAAAGTAGAAAAGGCTATGGAGAAAATAATTTCTCAGGTACAGAAAGAAATGATGCTTAAAATCAAAGATATTAGAAAAGATACAGATAAAAGAACAGCTGAGCTTAGACAAATGATGGAAACAAATAATGTTCAGCATAGGGAAGAAATAGAATCCAGGAAACAGATCCAAATAGAAATCCAAGAGATTAAAACCTCCATTGAAAGTATATGCAACAGGTTGAACAAAGGAGAGGATAGGATTTCAGATCTTAAAGACAGAATTATAGACAGTGATAATGAAAAGAAAGATATCTTAAAATTAGCAGGAGATCATGAAAAATCAATCCAACAGCTACAAGAGGAAGCAAAAAAGAATAACATAAGATTGACTGGGATCAGTAAGAAAGCTGGAGACAGCACAAATGACATAAAAAAAAAAAACCTCTTCACTATAATGGCAGAAAACTTCCCAAGTGTGGATAAAGAATTTGACATAAAACAAATAAATGAAGCATTTAGAACTCCAAACATTCTTGACCAAAATGAAACTACACCAAGACAAATAATAATCAAGATTCCAGAAATTCAGCACAAGAACAGAATATTAAAAGCTGTTAGAGAAAAGGAACAGATCATCTATAAAGGAAAGCCTATCAGAATCATGGCAGACTTTTCAATATAGACCCTCAAATCAAGAACAGCTTGGAGTGAAGTATTTCAAATCCTGAAAGAAAACAACTTCCAGCCCAGATTGATGTACCCTGAAAAACTATCTTTCAAAATTAATGGAGAAATAAGCTACTTCCATGTCAAAGAACAACTGAAGAGATTTATGAACACCAAACAAATGCTACAAAGAGTACTAAAAGATATTCTAGGCAGAGATAAATGTGACCACAATTCCAAGAACAACAACAGAAAGAAACCACTGGCAGGGCAAGCAATTAAACAGAGGGGAAAAGCAGGGAACCAACAACAGGAAAATACTATGACCAAGATAAACCAATACATACCAGCAAGAACCATCAACATAAATGGCCTCAATTCACCATCAAAGGAAACAGACTGGCAGAGTGGATCAAGAAACAAGATCCAACAATTTGCTGTATACAAGAAACACATTTAACTCAAGAAGAAATTCATAGCCTGAAAATCAAAGAATGGAAAACAATCTTCCACGCAACAGAAACCCAGAAAAATGCAAGAGTCATTTTTGCAGACAATGTCAACTTCAAACCAAACATGGTCAAAAAAGGATAAAGTAGGTCAGTACATACTTATTAGGGGGTAAGCCTCAAGAGGAAGAGATAACTATCATAAATATATATGCACCAAATACAGCA
>NW_004955435.1:5753425-5778646 GCF_000276665.1 Chinchilla lanigera
AAAATCTTTACTCTCACAGGATGGAAAACACAGAAGAAATGGACAGATTCCTAAATACATATGAATTACCAAAGCTGAATCAAGAAGATATAAAAATTTGGAATAACCCAATATCAGTTAGTGAGATTGAAAATGTAATTAAAAACTTACCAACAAAGAAAAACCTAGGTCCTGGTGGATTCACTACTGAATCCTACAAGAAATTTAGAGCAGATCTAATGCCAATGCTCTTCAAACTCTTTAATGAAATTGGAAGGGAAGCAATACTCCCCAGCTCTTTTCAAGAGGCAAATATTAGCCTGATACCAAAACCAGAGACAGATATAATCAAAAGAGAGAACTACAGGCCCATCTCCCTAATGAACATAGATGCAAAAATCCTCAATAAGCAAAGAGAATTCAACAAATCATCCAGAAAATTATACACCATGATGAGGTGATATTTATTCCAGGAATGCAAGGATGGTTCAACATACACAAATCAATAAATGTAATACAGCATATCAACAGAGCCAGAGACAAAAATCACATGATCTTCACAATAGATGAAGAAAAAGCTTTTAACAAAATCCAGCACTCATTCATGATAAAAACCCTACAGAAAATTGGAATAGATAGTCTTTATCTTAATCTGATAAAAGCTATCTATGACAAACCAACAGCCAATATCCTACTAAATGGACAAAAACAGAAAGCTTTCACTCAGTCAGGAACAAGACAAGGATGTCCACTGTCACCACTCCTATTTAACATAGCTCTGGAAACATTAGCCAGAGCAATTAGACAAGAGAGAGAAATAAAAGGAGTAAGTTTAGGAAAGGAAGAAGTTAAATTATTATTCACAGATGACATGATAGTCTACATAGAAGAACCAAAAAACTCCACACCAAAAGGACTTCTAGTTTAATTATCAAATTCAGTAGCATAGGTGGATACAAATTCAACACTCAAAAATCAATAGTATTTCTTTGCAAAAACAAAAAACTCACTGACAGAGAAATTAGGGAAATCACATCCTTCACAATAGCATCCAAAAAAATGAAATACGTAGGAATCCATCTAACAAAGGAAGTAAAAGATTTATATATTGAAAATTACAGTACTCTAGAAAAGGAGATTGAAGAGGGTATCAGAAAATGAAAAGATATTCCTTGCTCATGGATAGGAAAACAGTGAAAATAGCCATACTTCCAAAATTGTTACATAGATTTAATACAATCCCAATCAAAATACCATTACCATATCTCACAAATGTAGAGAAAAAAATTCCTAAACTTCATCTGGAACCAGAAGAGACCTAGAACAGCAAAAGCAATCCTGGGCAACAAAGGCAAGGCAGGAGACATCACAATCTTTGACTTGAAATTATCCTACAAAGCTACTACAATAAAGTCAGCATGGTACTTGCAATAAAACGGTCTTGAGGCTCAATGGGACAGATTAGAAGATGCAGACATAATTACAAACACACTCAGCTGCTTTATCTTTGACAAAGAGGCCAAACATGTTCACTGGAAGAAAGATAGCCTCTTTAATAAATGGTGCTGGAAAAACTGCTTTCCACATGCCAAAGACTAAAACTAGACCCATGTGTATCACCCTGCACTAAAGTCAAAATGGATGAAAGATTTAAATATGATAGCAGAAACACTAAATCTACTGGAAGAAAAAGTAGGTCAAAATCTTGAAGACATAGGGTTAGGCACGGTCTTTATGAACAAAACCCTATTAAAAAGCTTTTGTATTTCAAAAGAAATTATCAATAGAGTAAAAAGACAACCCACAGAGTGGGAAAATATTTTAGCTAACTGTTCCTCGGATAAAAGACTTACATCCAGAATATACAAAGAATTGAAAAAACTCAGACAACCCAAATACAAAGACCCAATCCAAAAATGGGCATCTGAGATGAATACACACTTCTCAGAAGAAGAAATATAAATGGCAAATAAATACATGAAAAAATGTTCATTATCATTGGTCATTTCAGAGATTCAAATTAAAACAGCTCTGAGATTTCATCTTACCCCAGGAAGAATGGCTACCATCAAGAAATCAGCCAACAACAAATGCTGGAGGGGCTGTGGGGAAAAAGGAACCCTTCTCCACTGTTGGTGGCAATGTAGACTGGTGCAACCACTTTGGAAATCAGTCTGGAGATTCTTCAAAAAATTAGAATTGGAGGTCCCATTTAACCCAGCCATTCTCCTCTGGGAATTTTCCCAGAAGAATTAAAAACATCATACCACAGCGATATGTGTATTCCCACGTTGATAGCAGCACAATTTTTCATAGAAAAATTTTGGAAACAATCTAAATACACATCAGCTGAGGAGTGCATAAGAAAAATATGGTTATTTTATACAATGGAATATTACTCAGCTATAAAGTAAGATAAACTCGAGGCTTTTATAGGTAAATGGATGCAACTAGAGACCATTCTTATAAGCAAAAGAAATCAACCTGCATGTGTAAATACAGTATTGTTTCCCTACTGTAAGAACCTGAAAGAGTAAATAAAATGGAAAGGTACAATACATATTGTAAAACAGAGAGAAACTGCTTAATAGGAAAGAACAACTGGGATGAGGGAAGAAGAAAAGAAAGAAAGAAAGAAGGGTAAATACACACATAAGACAGCTAAGATAATTGTACTACTAATTTCTATTGATTTATTGAAAGAAACAGTTAATGCTTATTTGATCAATTATTTGATCAATCTTGCATATCTAAACCTGATAATCTGAGCAACTACTTTGAGGACAACAATACGTAATACAACAACCATTGCTGATTTCCTATCATCTTGTTTTAAAATTCTGTATCATTTTTATAGCTTTTGTGTTGTTTTGTTTTTGTCTTTGTTTTTATTTTGTTTTTTAAAAACAAAATAAAATAAAAGACATACAAAAACTAAGACATGTAGTTTTGCAAAATCTACTAAACTGAAATTATGGCCAATCATTTATTTTTTCTTTTTAAATTTATAGGATATATATCTCTGAAAAGTAAAGAATGTATCATATTGACAGTGTTTAGACAGTAAAGGTCTGACACTTGAATTTATAAAGTTTATAAAATTTAATGTTTTCTAATTTAAACTCAATAGTTTTGCTTTAGCATCTATAGGAAAAAGAACAGCACATCTTGAGAATAGGGAAAATTTGATACATACTTTCTTAAGACTACTTTTGCAATAATTTCTTTATGTTTTAATATATTTTATGTGTTTCACATTATGTTTGACATGTTAGGAAATACTTATCTCTATTTTTTTCGCTCTGCTAATTGTATCCTGTTTGCTGTTTAGTTCATATGCATGAAGTAACTAAATTTTGGCAACAGCTTTTAGCTTGTCTCAGCATTTAGTAAGCCAAAAGATTTTGAAAGAGGCTGGGCATTCTTTAACTTCCAAAATGTTGCCTTTGGATTCAGCAGCCACTGAGTAATAATAGACTACCCACTGCCTGGAAGGTCAGAATCATAGACTGATTAGAACATTGCGATTATGTGCAGAAAGACACATCGGGTCATCTGATGCCAAGTTTAAACTGGATTGTGTTTTGTGACCTACTTTCCTTAGATTGGTTTGTCTTCTATGAATTGAATATCTGCTGATATTTTCTGGGGACTAGTAACAATCATCATTTAAAATTTGCAGGTTTAAGTAAGCCATGTAATAAACATTGCAACCTTCCCAGCAGTCATATCTCAATATGGTTACTTATTAAAATTATATGTCTTACTGTGGGCAAGATAGCATACATCTGTAATCTCAACACTCGAGGAATCTGAGGCAGAAGGATTGCAAATTTGACCCTAGTCTGGGTAATGTAGCAAATTAGTGAGACCCTGTCTCAAAATAAAAAAAATTCAAAAGGGCTGGAATAGCTCAGTGTGAAGGCTCTGGGTTCAATCCCTGGAAACATTTTAAAACCAACTGTATTTTAGTCCATTTTCTGTTGATATAACAAAGTGCCTGAGACTGGGTAATTTATAGAAAATACTTATTTAGCTCATGTCTCTGGAGGCTGGAAAGTCCAAGTGCACTTCCTGGGTGTGGAGAGGGCCTTCTGATCACATTATAACACAAGGAAGGGAATCACGTGGTAAGACAAAGCACACGTGCTAGTCTAGGCCTCCGTGTTTCAGGGATGTCACCATGCAGGGACTCCTCCTTGTGGCCTCACTGACCCCTCACTACTTCCCACGGCCCCATCTCCAGAGAACTACAACATATGATTTGGGTGTTAAATTTTCAACACATGAACTTTTGGGAAATGCAACATAAAAGATGTTTTATTGTATAAAAACTAAACAATATTACTGAAAGACTTGATGTAGGCAAATGTTATAAATTTCACTGCGACCTAGACAAATTATACAAGTTGTATTATTTATATATGTATAATATATGTATGTATAATAACAGCTCAATTGTGACACTAAAATTCATTTTTAACATGTACCAATTAGTAGTTTTTAGTATATTCACAGGGTAGTGTGAATTTCACTACAATTTAATTTGAAAATAGTTTCAACACTCAAAAAGATAGTAATCACTCCCCAAATTTGGTTCTTTGGAATAACTGATAAAATTAATAAACATCTGACTAGACTGACCAAGAAAAAAGAAAGAACCCACAAATTTTTACAAAGCAGATTTAGAAAATAAGAATATTATTGTTATATTATTATAAACAACTTTATCAATAAATTTGAAAGTTTAGATGGAATGAACAAATTCTTAGGAAAGTATAATTTATTAAAAAAGAATAAAAGAGAAAAAACTGATAATCATACCTATTACAGAAAATGAATTCATATTTAATATCTGTCTAGATCATATAATCTAGATGGATAGATAAACAGGTAGATAGAACAGATTCCACATATAGATAGATGATAGGTAGATAGAGATAGATATATCAATATACTTACACAGAGATTGGCAAAGTCAGTAAAATTATCATTTTGTCAGTATGAACACGGTTGTGATGAGTGAAGACTCAAAAGTATCCTACATATAAATTATTAGAAATAACAAAGCTGAGGAACAGAACATCAGCATCAAGCAGTCAGCTACCAAGCTGAAAGCTCTGTTTGTCACCTCAGGATCATCTCAAATCTAACAAAGGTCCAAACTCTTGATTTTTTTTCCACTCATGCACGGATCTCCCTTCCAATCCGTTGCCCCCATTTCTGTCATTGCGACACCATTTATGCCCAAGCCGGAAGTAAATGGTGCGTCTCCTTCCGGCCGCGCCCCGTCTGTGTGCAACTCCTCCCCTGTGGACTGAAGTGGCCCCAGGCTAGAAGACATGGCTGATGAGACTCTCCCTTGTCACCGCACACTCCTACAGTGAAAATCCTTCACAACTACAGAGGGCAAGCTTGTCTTCATCCTTATTCTTTCCGTTCCTTTTTCCCAAACTCAGCTAATTCATAAACACTGGCAGGTCTATCTCCAAAAGACGTATTGACTTTCTTCTCTTCTCCACTGCTCCCACCGTGGTCCAAGCTACTATCGTCTCTCGCTTTGAGAACTGTACACCATTGGAACTGTTTACTTGATTACCTGCTCCTCGGAAATCCGTTCTCCCCAGAGCAGATGAAGTGATAATCTTAAAACACACATCCAGTAACTTCAATCTGCTGCTGAAATTCTTCCATGACTTCCCATTTCACATAGAAAAAAAAAAAAAAATCCCAGCCCTTCTCACTGAACCACAAGGTCCCAGGGGATCTGGTCTTGTCCCTGTTTCCAGCTCCATCCTGTGGCTCTTACCCCTGCCCACTCTGCTCTAGGCACACTAATCTTATTTTGGTTTAGTTAACACGTTAAAGATCTTTCCTGCTTCAGGCTTTTGCACATGCTGGTTCCTCTTTTTTGAAGAGCAAGAATAATCTCATAATAATAGCGAGTATTGTTTTGCTCACGCTGCGTGCCATGTACCCCACACACGTTAGAACATGCGGTCCTCACAGACGCTGTATGGAATGGGAAGCACAATGGTCACACTTACCACTTCACGATGAGAAACAAAGGCAGAGAGGTAGACCAGTTGCCGAACTTATAACTGGTGAAACTAGAATGACCTTGTCGATGTTCTTTTTGAAGTACCCTCCTCTCCTCTTCTAGATCTCAGCACATGGTCCTTTCCTTGAGGAGGTCCTTCCTGACCACTGTGTCTCAGCTGGTCTTACTGGAGTCACTACCCCACCGTCTAATGATATCTTTTATGCATACTACAATGTACAATTTTTAGTATTATTTTTCACCCACCTGTGTACTCCACTCAAATGTAAGCTTCATGAGGACAGGAACTTAATGTTCAGCATCAGTATGCGAAATATGTAAAAGTGCGAAAAGATGAATGTGAACACCTTTCAACATCCGCTTTGCCCACCACAGCTATTCAATACATGTTTGCTGAATGTTTTAGAATAAAATCCCTTTCCTATCCAGGTAAAAATGAATCTTTACAACGTAAAAAAATTAAGAAATTACTGAGTTATTCCTCCATCAACTTAATAGGATTTTATTAGAAATGTCCTGCCTGTGCTGTAAAGAGTAGTCATGATTGGGATCTTTTCTTACATATTCAATGGCTTTAGTAGCAATCATGACTTTATTTCAATTAGAGATTTATTTATTTAGGAAATAAGTACTAGTCTTTTCTTATTGATTGAATGACTTTACTTACCCTGAATTTCAGCCAGGTTTCTTATCAAAAGAGGCAGAAACAAACTGGCTAATTGAAGTAAAGAAAATTTATTGAGAATATATCAGTCTCATAGAAATAGATGAGAACATGGGGGAGGGGACCGCGAGAGACTAAGAAATGAACAAGAACCAAAAGTCCTCAGAGCCAAGAAAGCACGAAGGCCTCATAGTACTGCTTTGTCATTAGATGGCCTGACTGAGGCGTCCCTCCACTGTTGCCGCTGTCCCTGCGTGCTCGCATTGCTCATAAAATACAAAACCCCATGAGAAAGTGTCTGATTAATTTCGCTCCTGTGGTAGGCTGCCCAAGTCTTAATTCTCACATTAAGACTACATACAGGAGCCAGATGTGGTGCACACTTGTAATCGCAGCCCTTTGGGAGGCTGAGCCCTTGGAAAGTTGACCCCCTTCTCTGGAGGCTCTATGTTTTAAGATTGCATCCCTTCATCTTCTCTGGGGAGCATGGATTTCAGGGCACTGGGAGTAGAAATGGAGTGAACAGCTAGAAGGATGTTGTATAGTTGTCAAAATGAGAATTGGTGGTGGCGTGGACCAAGGTAGAAGGATTGGAAAAGAGGAAAAAGTTCAAGACCAGTGTGAGCTACATAGTGAGCTCCAACTACGTAGTGCCTGAACTACGCATGGAAACCTTGTGTCAAAAAAGCTGACTAATGGCTGTTGGAAGCCAAAAGCAAGAATCCACAGGGAAAAGCAGAACTGTACGCTTTCATTTTTTCTTATTGTTTGACTTTGTTAATGGCCTAGATTTTAGTCAAGCACAGAGATCAGAACATTAGAAAGTCTTTCCTTTAGCTGACCACTTTTATTTGAAGTTAGGCATTTTTTCTTTTCTAGATAGGGGCTCTCTTTGTAGTTCAAGATGGCTTTGAGCTCATTATAGCCCAGGGTGGCCTCCAACTCCTGGTAATCTTCCTGTCTCAGCCTCCCTAGGGGTGGGATTACCGATGTGCCCCACCACACCTGGCTGAAATTAGGCATTAAATGAGAAATAAAAGTGTGTGTTGTCATCGAAGAGTGAAGTACTGTACAGGTTAAGCGTGAATAAGTTATGTGCAAAATGGCTTGGTCACAGTCAGAAGGCATGAGAGCACCACACATTCTCTGTAGAAGTAGAGAAGAGGATTTCGTTCTGGTCATGACTCAGCCATATTTTCAGCTTTGTGCTGGCCCCTGCCTGTGATTTTCATGACCATGAGTTTAATTTTGCACAGACTGAGTTTGAGTGTGTGTTACGCAGTTTTACTTGCTATAACACAAACATGGAAGCTAAGTATCTTATAAAGTATTGTGTTTAGCCAGAAGGTCCACATGCTGTGATTCTGGCATCCTGAAGAGGGCCCCTGGGTGCCTTGCAACATGACAGAGAAGTAGAAAGGGAAATGGCCACCTCAAGGCAGAAAGCAGAGGAGGTGTGAGGCTCACTTAGGACAATCCGTTCACTAACATGCTCCTTTGAGATCTGCCCCACTCCCATGGACAGCGTTACCATGTTTGTGGAGGTGGAGCTCCATGGTGGGATTCCTAGGTCCCACCCCTTAGAGGTCCCACTGCTTCAACCCTGCCCAGGGAGCGTGCCACAGCACGTGAACCTCCGAGGGACCACCCGTGTCTACATCATAGCAGAGGTCTGGTTCAACATCTCCAAAACTGAAGTCATCTTTTCCACATCTGCTACTTTTCCTGCTTTTCAAGTCTTGATAAATGTAGCCCTATCTAATCTAACCACCTAGCCAGAAACTCAAGACTCAGATATAACTACATTTCATGCTATGCATGGAGTCACATTCCCAAACTCTTTTCAGCTATTCCTCCATCTTGCTGTTCAAATAGGCACCTTTTCCTGAGTATAGTAGTGCAAGACCATAATCCCAGCACCCTGGGAGGCTAAGGGAAGAGGATCTCAAGTCCAAACGTAGCCTGGGCAACTTAGTGACTTAGCAAAACCCTGTCAAAAAAGTATTCCTACTTCCATGGAGGTTACTCTTCCTTTTCCCCAATATTCCAGGTAACTCTACTCTTCAGTCAGCCTTTGAGCCCTAAACCATGGGTTGAGGTTGGACCTCATTGTTCTCATGTTTTAGGGATCATGTCTAGAGGTACAGAAAGTGATCAGGCAGTGTCAAAATAAATATCAGCTTAATTTCAAAAGGAGAGAGAGAGACAGAGACAGACAGACAGAGACAGAGCCAGGCAGAGATAGAAGGACAAGACAGAGAGACACAGAGAGAGACAGAGACAGACAGAGAGACAGAGACAGACAGAGAGACAGAGACAGACAGAGACAGACAGAGAGACACAGAGAGAGACAGACAGTGAGACAGACAGAGACAGACAGACAGACAGAGACAGAGATTAAATATCACAGGAGAGAGTCCAGTCCAGACTACAATCCTGGCAATTTATGTTTTGTTTTTGTGTCAGCTTTTGACCTGTGGGTCCTCGTATCTGACATAAACAATTTAAAAGTAGAAAGATTTATTTTGTCTCACAGTTTCAGTCCATGGTTGGCTGGCTCCAAGGCAGAAACGTCATGGTGGAAGGTCATGGTAGAGCAAAGCTGCTTCCTTCATGGCAGCTGGGGGAGAGACAGAAAGGGAGACAGACAGACAGACAGACAGAGACAGAGAGAGAGAGAGGAAAGGAAAAGGCCAGGGACCAGATAGAATCCCCAATGTCATGACCCATCCAGACGCACCCACAAACCCACAACAGTGTGTAGTTGATCTCCTAGGCATCTCCTGAGCCAGTCAAGTTGACGACTTCATTATAGCCTCGTATACGTGTACATCTGTACACACACGTAGGCTTCCTTCCATTCAGTGTTTGAGCTCTTGCCAATCACATTAGTAGGCTGGGGAATGAAAGATTTTAGAATAAAAATGCTTTCTGTGTTCTTCAGGTTGCTCACAATCTTGGAAGGAGAGGTATTTCCATTTCTGATAATTAGAAAATAGAAAGATCCATGTGCCTGGACACCACAATAATAGAGAAAATGCATTGTCAAAAAGGGGCCTCTAATGCCTGACAAATCCAGTAACATTAAGTCTGTCATCCACCTGTCTCCACAGCCTGCTGCACCTTATCTTGTCCCATTTTGTTTGTTTATATTATTTCACACTCTGGACTCCAGCCCAATGTGAAATTATCATAGCAGATCCTCATTAGGAAGTTTAGGAAGTCCTTGAGAGGTTTTTCAAGATGTACTAAAAGAGCAATGGCAACAACTTGTACTTTCAGTAAAGTTCTGTAATTTAGACACTGAAGTGCAGTTGACCTATTTAGGGATGGAACGTCAATAAAAAAACTTGGTGTTAAATGTAGCCAGCCACCTATCAGCATTAGGTATAGTCCCAAGGGACAATTTAAATTTGGCTTCAGATAATCTGGAATCATACATGGTTAGCTTCAGAATGCATTTGCTGCTGCCTGCCTACCACCTCTGCAAGAAGGCAGCCTCTGTAGTATTTCCCTTTTTCAGGTGAATGCCACTTAATATTTTAAATTTAAAAGTAACATACATTTCCTAGGCAGATGCTAGTGTTTACCGGTTTCTGATGGATGACGAGGAGGGAAGCTGTCTAAGAACCGTATCTCCAAATGAATGACAGGCTGTGTGTTTAAAAAGCACAAAAACAGCCTCACTCCGGGGCTAAAGAGGCGCACGACGCATGCCTGAGATCGCAGCCTCTGCCTGCTGCGTGCTGGGAACCGACCCTTGGGTGGGGTTACATTACCGCCAACGAATTTAGCTGTTGTGGTTTATTTTAACACCTACTGTCACTTTGAATGATCAGGGCTGTTTGATCCAGCCTTAGAAGACTGCATTTCACCAGAACCAAGACAACATCCACTACAGCTGTCGGGCCAGCGACGTGCGTCATACCAGACAGCCTGCCCGGCCACTACTTTCCGGTTCCTGTTTTTGTCTAAAAAACGGCAAAGTTGGGAATTAAAGTTCAGTTGTAAAAGCAGTCCCCAAATATGATTCTCAGTAATCAAATGTAAATGCGAACAGATACAAACTTGGTTTTGAAATCAAATTAAAAGTATGTACTGCATCCATTTCTTTTAAAAAGAAATTTAAACATCTGATGTGGCAGTGCAGTTACACCCTCTCCCTTTGTGTTTGCAGCCTTTATCAGGACACGGGCTCTCCAGCTTTAGATTACAAGCAGGCTCCAGTTTCCCTTGCCTGAAACACTTTCCTTCACTGACTGCATTGCGACCTTTGTGACCTCACTGTAATCGGACCGCTCAACGAATGCAGTCTGACTCTGCTTTCAAAATTGCTTAGTCAAAACCTGCCCACCTCCCAGCCCCTTTAACTACTTTCAAGCTGTCATTCAGTGATTTTTGAAATCTTCAGCACCAACAGATTCTGGGTACTGTTCTCTTAGCTGTCAGATACCTTTCATTCCTCCTCTTCCCCTAGTTGACCAAAAATTATCTTTGTAGCGACAGTATTTCTCAAGTTTGTGTCTTTGGCTCTATTTCTCCCTTCCTCTCTGCTTTCACTTGGCAATCATTTTCTTCCATAGCTCTTTAAAAAAACTCTTAAAAACACAAAGGTAACAAATGTGCATTAAAATACAATGGGTACAGTGGGTCATCCAGTGAAAGATTAACTTTCTTCCCACACAGTTATACATACACACAACACACGGATGTTTATACGGAACATACATCTAGGTATGCATTTGGGTTTACATATATGCAAATAGCATATTTATGAATGTATTTGCATCATATTTTATCACAAAAGTTGGATAACCCTAAATATTGCTCTGCAACTTGTATTTTCGTTACAAGTCATACATATCTTTCCTAATCGATGCATATGGAGTTATCTGATCCTTTAAAAGACCCTATAACATTCAATAATGTAGAAGTACCTTTTCAACTCTTTATGGACATGTTCACATAGTTATCCCACTAGTTAATCAAATGTACCAAGTAAGGCTTCTGTTATAATTTTTATTCCAACCTGTCACACATCTTTAAACTATGCGACGGATCTTGGGCAACAGCATTGCTATCCTTTCTCACTGTGCGACTTGAAAACTAGGGCTAATATTTCCTCTTAAGTCACAGACACAGATTTCACGGTTTGACGTGTTCCCTCATGTGTGCCCCAGAGCCTGCAGGCTCTGTGTACCCCAAGCTGGATCTTCTTTTGATGACACTGCTCTCAAAATAGTAATTCAAGCCCCCAAGCTAGTGAGTCAGCCTTTCAAATCTCATGCCACCGAACTTGTCTAGTTTTGCCATGTATGTATCTCTTAGCATTATTGACTCCATCTCTGTTATTCTTGTGTCATTCTTTGTGCCTTGTGTTTATTTGTATAAGCAACACAGATGGATACCAGCCCGATGCAAATGGTAGCCCAGAAGTCACCGCAGTTCTGTCCTCACACTGGCAGAGGGAGGAGACTCCGTGGGAACAGCACCTTTGGGAACCTGTGCTGGAGTCACAGCCAGGGCGGGGCCTGGGTTTGAACCATGGCCTTGGCCTTGAGCTGATAGTGCCTGAAACCCTGACAGTATGAGGATGAGCATGCTTTCCGATCTGAGCTTAGTTGGGCAGTGGGACCAAGTCACCTGAATCTGCAGCTGATCCCCTTGGGAGCTTGGTTTTAGGAAGGCCTTGTAAACAGAGGCCGGATCCAGATTCTAAGTCCCAGAGTAAACACCTTTTACGGCCCAAGAGTCATAAAAACATAGATATCGTTATTTAATGTATTTCTTTGTCATTGTTATAATTAAAGTTGGAGGATATCAAATTTCTTGCTAACAAAATGGAGAAATTTGTAGGCGCTTAACCTTCACCTGTTATAGTTGGGTAAAAACCTCAAAGCAGAGAGGTTAGCATTAAAGTTAAAAGGCTTGTGCCAAACACTACTGACTTCTGCCACTTTTTGGAGTTAGTTTTCATCAATATTCTACTTTTAATATCTGTATCCTACTTGTCAGTATAGTTAAAAATGAACTAGCTCTTTGGTAGAATTGACCAGTTATTAATTTATCTGTATATTTAGTGTCTACCACACTTGGGCATTGAGTAAGTTCTCAGTGTACTTTCATTGGAATTAATTAAGTAACAATTTTATTTCTTTGTCTTGTTCACACCCATAGCCAATTGTTTAACACTTCTTTACAGTGCTACGTGCGCAACTACAGTGTGTCTGATTTATATTTTATTATATCTTTCATCTTTACAACAATTAGCATAGAACGGGAGCTCATTCCTCTAATCACACATTCAGCAGCATTTGTTAAACTTTTCCCTGAAGTTGCAGAAAGTGAGGTTGCGGAAAACATCCCTGGCCTGAAGGATCACATAACTTGTAGGGTGGACAGACAGACAGACAGACCAATCATCGCAGTAACTGGAGAAGCATTGTTTTCTGTGCTATAATTTTCTCCTGATCGTGTGTCCCCTTCACGAGCACCATCAGGGTACTCTTTGCAGCTGTGATCGTAGTACTCTTTGGCTAAAAACCCTACAGATTTCTATTTATTGCAGAATAAAAACTTGCCATTTAGACTGGCAGCCAAGAACTCAATTAAATTTTACATCCTACTCCCCACTGCTTCCTTCTTCCTCTTCCTGCTTTCTTACGCATTCATCCAGGATTAACTAAAGTGATGTCTTTTCTACAGAATCTTCCAGGAGCCTCCTGGGGATAGCGGGTGTGCTACTTCGTGCTACAGCAGTAGTATGCACCCTACAGTGTGTTACAGGTATTTATGTACCTGTATATTTACATTATTAGTTAAGAGTAAGGTTTGGGAGAGTTTGTTTTTTTTTTCTTTCTGGGCTTCACAAAATGAGTACTGACAGAAATATACTGGGCTGTGAATTTGGAGCTTACTTTTACTTTCATTTGAAGATTATTCCATTCTTTCATTACATGGTCCTCTGTGCTATTTCTGTACATGAAGCTTACAAAGTTATATACCATGCTGGTAAGATTATGTATAAACAATGTGATTATTTTCTAAAATAACTTCACACCAAGTTTAACTAATTCTTTAAGAAAGGATTTTATTGGGGCTGAGAATTTAGCTCAGCTGCACAGCACCTTCCTGGCAAGTGCAAGGTCGTGAGTTCGATTCCTGGTACCGGAAAAAACAAAACAAGAAAGGATATTATTGCCTAGAGCCCCAGTGAAAATTCAGAGCAACCAGCCCTCATTAATGAAGAATAATTATTGTACTGTGGTAATCTTCAATGCAAAATAGCATTACAATAGAGTATTTGTCTTACACTTGCCGAATGAATTAATATTGCTTACTCTTTTGATTAAAAGATCAAAGATTTTTAATCATGTCTTTGCACATTTTGCATGTAATGTTCTGAATCCAGTCATAAGTGATAACAAGCCTATCACTTATGTAAATGCTCAGAAGCTTGACAGTGATGAACCCTGGATCAGCTCTTACGGAGGAATGAGGAGAGCTGGTCTTCTCCCGCGCACGCAGGGCAGGGTAATTCTCTTTGTCCAATTAAGAGCCCTTTACAGATGCAAGAGTGACTTTACGTTGCTGTGGGATCTTCACGTGATGCGCTGGCCTACAGGACAGAAAGAGCTGGAAAGAGTTGCAGAGAAACACGTTATAGGCAGCCATGGAAGCATGGTGTGATTGAGATGGGTTTTCTGTGTTTATTATCGTTAAAATAAGGAAATGGGCCTGCACTGTATAGTCAGGTCATCCTGAACTGTGATTTGTGTTTTCTTAATCTTAGCTTCCTTGCTTATAAATTTTTAAAAGTTTATTGTAAGGATTAAACCAGGAAAAAAAAAAAAAGATAAAGCATCTAGCACAGCGCTTGGCACATTATCAATAGGATGGCACTTTGTAGCACTTACTGATGTCAGAATCATTGTCAGCATTGGACTATGCTTCTGAGACCTATTTTGTTATTGTGAACCAGGAAGGAGAGAATGTGGATTTATGTCAGAACTTTTATGTCTATCTGTGCCCGGGCTACCAATTTTTTAATGGTTTGTAATTTGACACTCTAGCCTATACCTCATATTATATTATCATGGTTATGTAGATTAAACATTCTCCTAGTCTTTTCAGTTTTTTTATAGATTACAAATGTAGTATATAAAGTATGTACCTGTACGTATTCATAAATCGAGCAGCAAGTACAAGTACTATTTCCTACCCATGTGTTACTCAGTAGGCTCCCCAGAGGAAATCACTTCGATATCTTTTCAGACAACATGTGTATGCATAATTTTCGTGTATGCATAATTTACCCATATATACATGCATATTTTATTTGAAATAAATTGCCTCATGGTTCTATGCTCTTATATTATTGAAGGTATATTTTCTTTTTTGTGTATGGTTATAATATTTTGGAAATATTCTTTTTTTATTTTAAGGGAAAAAAGTAAAACAAAATTTCATGACAAAATACTAGGAGAATAACAATAGTGAGTGCATTGAGCATTGTCATTTTTAAAGTAGTTAATCAGCATACAAGATGTGGGCTTAAAAATTTCTTCAAATGCTCTAACGCAAACCTTTCTTTTCAATGAATGAAGAGAAACTAGTAGTACAACTATCTTGTATTTTGTTTTTTTCCTTTTCCTTTCCGTCTCTTCCCCTTTCCCCCATCCTAGCTCCTTTTTCCTTTTGGACAGTTTCTTCCCATTTTACAATATCTATTGTGCATTTTGGGCCTTATTTACTGTTTTAGTTCCTTACACCAGGGAGGCAATAATAATGTTTACACATGTGAGTCTGATTTATTTCACATATGAGTATGGTCTCTAGTTGCATCCATTTACCTGTAAAAGTCCCAAGTTTATTCTTCTTTCTGGCTGAATAATACTCCACTGTATAAAAGATCACATCTTTTTTATCCATTCCTCAGTTGATGGGCACTTGGGTTGTTTCCAAGATTTATCTATTACAAATTGTGCTGCTATAAACACGGGTGCACATATATCACTATGATATGATGTTTTTAATTCTTCCAGCAAGATATCCAGAAGGGGAATAGCCGGATTGAATGGGGTCTCTAATCCTAGTTTTGAGGAATCTCCATACTGATGAATGCATATTTTCTTAAGA
Source organism: Chinchilla lanigera (assembly GCF_000276665.1). Lineage (NCBI taxonomy): Eukaryota > Metazoa > Chordata > Mammalia > Rodentia > Chinchillidae > Chinchilla > Chinchilla lanigera. The sequence continues at coordinate 5,769,268 of NW_004955435.1, forward strand.
ATATGGATATTCTCTTGTATGAGCATGGCACAGTTATTTTCTTCAGTAAATTGAACCATGATAAAATACATTTATCAATCTTTTGTAATCTAGTTTTGTCCATTGGTCCAATAATGTTCTTCAAGCATTTTTTCCCTTTTAATACAGATTCAGTCTAAGGTTAAAAACTGCTTTTAATATCTATGTATCTTTATTTTCATATAACCTGGAACTTCTCATTTTTATCTTTTTTAAACATTGACATCTTTGGAAAATACTGCTGCCCTCCCCCCATATATAGACTGTTTCTCATTTATGTGTTTCATTTCATACATATATATTTTATGATTCAAAGTCCTTCTCTACCTCTAAGTTATAAAAGTATTCAAGTATATTTCCTTCTACTTCTTATATGAGTTCATTTTTAAAGATCTTGATCCATTAAGTTCTAAATCAACAAACAAAATGTGGTATATTCATATAGAGCGATGTTATTCAACTACAAAATAGAATGAGGTACCAATACATGCTGTAACCTGCGTGAACTTTAAAAACAGCATCATAAATAATGAAGCCAGGACACAGAGAGCAAATATTGCATGATTCCATTTGCACTTTGGACAAATAAAAGCAGTATAGATGTCAGTCCATGCACATAGAAAAACCAAGGGCTGGAGAGGGAAGTGACTGCTTAATAGGAATGGAGATTCATTTTGGGGTGATAGACATGTTCTGGAATGAGATGGTTGGGATGAGTAAACACTGAACTGTACACTTTAAAATAATAACTTTTATATATTTAATCACAGTGTGTAAAATATCTATGATTCATTTACAATCGCTGTAAGGAATTAGGTAGGAATGAACTTCATATCTTATTTTTTCCAACTGACTGTCCAACCCCTTGATATATAAGTACTTAATCTCTTTTTACCAACTAATTTGAAATCTCTCTTAATATTTTATATTTTGAGATTGAGTTTTGAGTTTTTATACTAACTCACAGTTCCATCTGTCCCTTCCTATTCCATTACTATACTGTTTTACATCCTGTACCTTTACATTATGTTTTGGTATTTTGTAAAACTGTTTCCCTTGCTTAATTCTTTACCACTGCAGCTCTTAATTTTCCAAATTTTCCTAGAAATTATTTTTTTTATTATACAAGATAAATGTTGAAATCCTTTAATCAAGTTCTGTATTAAGGCTGTTAGATTTTTAAATTAAATTTTATATTTTTAGAGCAGTTTTAGGTTCACACCGTAATTGACCAACAGGTACAGAGATTTCTCCCTGCTAAACTCTAGCAACCACTGATCTTTTCAACTGTCTCTAGGGCTTTGCCTTTTCTAGATTGTCGCACAGTAGTTGTTATGTAGTATGTAGCTTTTTCAGGTTGACTTCTTCAATATGCTTGTAACTTCCTCTATGTCTCTTTTTTATTATAAAGAGAATTAAAAAAACAATAAAATAACATCAACATAGAGAAAGACAGAACGAAACAATAACAATAAAAATGATATAGGGTTTCAGAACAAAATGATAGGAATTGACAGTGGTTGTTATATCACATATTGTCATCTTCAACGATGTTGCTCCAATTACCAGATGCAAGAATGCAAGATTGAGCAAACCATTAAAGAGAATGCCCTCTACGCCTCTTTATAGCTTGTTGCTTCATTTCCTGTTACCACTCAGCACTATTCCATTGTGTGGATTACCACAGTTTATCCAGTTACCTACTAAAGGACATCTTGATTGCTCCCAAATGTTGGTATTTACTAACAAAGCTACTACACATGTTTTATGCAGGTTGGGGGATCAACATAAGTTTTTATTTCTTTCTTTTGGGTAAATGTTGAGGAGTACACTTGTTGGAGTGTATGGTAAGAGTATGTCCAGTTTTGTTATAAACCGAGACAGTGTCCTCTAGCATGGCTGCACAGTTTGCATTCGTCCCAGCAACAAGTGAGATTTCCTGTTGCTTCTCATCCCTGTCAGCACTTGGTGTTGTCACTGCTTTAGATCTGACTACTCACTAGGGGTGTAGCGGGCTGTTTGAATTTTGATTTCAGTTCATCATCTAATTTGTGACTATGACTCCATTATTTCAATCTTTTTAAGTGCCTTTCAGTGGAGAGTTGTAATTTCTTTCGTGTAAGTCCTGAATTTTTTGTGAAATTTATTTCTATGTATTTATTTAAATTTATTTGATGTATTTATTTTATTTTATTTTATTTTATTTTTACACCAGTAGGCATCCAAAGGAAGGTAAAGGAAACAGAAATTCCCTGTCGCCCAGAGGCCTTAGGCATGCCAGATTCTCTTCCAAGTTGCTACTTTCCTGAAAGGAGCACTAGTTGGTATTTATTCAAATTTGGATGACACATGTCCAAGTAAACTTTTTTGCATTTGACATTTACTGATTTTTATGTATCTCTTTTGTTCTAATCACCTTATTGGACTCTAATTGTAGATGATCTGATATAACTGTAATGATAATTTTATCTCCTTTCCAAGTTTATACTTCTTATCTTTCTTGAATATTTCTCATCTTAAACATGCTTCTTCATTCACCATGAGTTCAATTTTCTTTTTATAGTTATGATTTTCAAATCTACTTTGCATTCCAGATTTCTCTCCAGAACTTGAGAGTTGTGTATCCATTAATTTATTCATTAAACAAATATTTATTGAGCCCTGTCTGTGAACTAGACCCCATTCCAGATATATCTCCTGAGAGGATAGAACAACTAATTCCTTATAAACTCTACTTCAAACAGCACTGTTGCTTTGTCATTACAATATTTACTTTAAATTTTGAAAGACAATACTTTAGAGTTTCTTAAATAGTTTATAAAATTATGTCAAAACTACATCTAACCATTATGCTGCAATGGATGTTGTTCCTACCACTTATTTGATCCTAGAAAGCTTTCTTTTATTTACATATTTTAATTTAAAATTTGTGATAGAGAGCTCTGAAAAGTAATAGTCTTACCAAATAGATATAGAATTAACTTTCATAGTGACTTAAACCAGTGAGCCTAGATAAATGTGATAAATCATTTACTTGCTTGACTAACCATGTAGATTTTAAATTGAAGGTTAAGATTTTAAAAAATATTTTCCCCTGGCTTTCTTTGATGATTCGTCTAAAGTCAGATGACTCTCTCAGAATATTACAGAACTAGTTGCTTTGCTGAGGAAGAAAATCTAACTATCTTGGAAGCAAGAGCTCATCTGAGTTGGCTCAGAAAATAGAAGACAGGTTGATTATAAGCTCCTGTGCTAATTCTGTAAGAAATGAAAGTCAGAACACCAAGATTTAAAGTTCTAGATATATAGGCAACAGTTTATGATTTGAAGGAAATTACATCTCTTTTCTTTTGTGTTAAGATGAGAATATTTGTACTCCAGAGAAAGGCAAGAGGAAATACAAAACCTTATAATCTTGTTATTGCAGATTGAGAAATCATTTAATTGTACATCCTTTACAGTATTAGAGTTCCCAGCTAGTGTTCCTGATAAGTGGACAGATGTCAGGGCGCTGCCTAGGTATTCCAGAAATCAAAGGTTATAAAGAAAGTACTCTATTAAAGAGGATAATTATTAATATGTCATCTTAACATATAGTCTGATGGTGAGATCAAATTGAGAATATCATCTTGACTACCAGTTATTTCCTTTAAAAACATATTCAAATAGCATGTGAGATTTTCTCTTGTTAGATCCACTGCAGACGATCTTAAATGATACAGAAGAGGTAAATAACATAATATACTGAAACTAGTCCTCACTACTGCACATTTAGAAAAGACTTCTGTTAAAAAAAAAGTTATATTTAAAATCTGCAATAACTATGTATTACATTTAGCAAATATAAAACTTGCTATTCCATGTAACCCAGCAGGTAAAAAATATAATAAGATTCTGAAAGTGAAATATTTGCTCTCAGTAGAATTAAAATGTGTGAGCATTTTTGCTTTGGGTTCTCTAAATGAAAAAAATTCAAAGTACTGACACATATAAAAATGGTTTGTCTATGTATTTGTTTTTTTTTCTTTTCTCTTTAAAATGAAAAACAAAATTTATATTTATATACAAGGATAACTGGGATAGGTGTATTGCTTTTGTCTGTGGTTTATTGAAAGGAACAGTCAATGCTTAAAACTTTCTTTTTTCTTGACCAATTTTGCATGCTTGAATCTGGTAATCAGAAGAACTGATCTGAAAAGAGCAATATGCAATATAAGAACCATTGTTGAACTCCTACCATCTTGTATGGTGAAGCTCTGCATCATTTCCAGTGGTTTTTTTTCTTTTTATTACTTGTTACTGTCTTTGATTGTCTGATCTATCTTACATTCTTATGTCTGGTGGACTGAGCAACTTCGTTGAAGAAAACAGTATGTAATGCAGCAATCATTGTTAATTCCTATCATTTTGGTTCGAGGTCATGCATCATTTTTGTTGTTTTGATTTTATCTTCATTGTTGTTTTGTTAGTTTTTTTAATCTTTAAAATAAAATTTTAAAAATGCACAAAACATCAAAAACATTAGGAATGGCGAAGCTAACCTGTTATATAGCGATTACCTCTATCAATGAACAATGAGAACATGCAATGTATATTATTATCACTATAAAAATTATAAAAATCAGAAGGCCTGCTGTGCATAGGTGAAGCTGTAGAAAAACTGTGGTTTCAGTATCATTAAGAGTATCCTTTCTATAATAAATCGATCAATAACAAGCACATTGGACTACAATGAGTTTTAATGTTTCTCTCACAACTAAACAAGAGTCATATAAAATCCTCTGTATTTTCCTTCTTTGGCAAAAATTTTCAGATGCATTCCATTGCTAGCAAGTATAGCCTTAAACACCACTTTCTTTAAAAATATATGTGTCTCATTTATAGCATTTACTAAAATCTGTTGAGTTCTTAGAAAAAAAGTGAATTTTTGTTGCTTTTAAAAAGGTTTCAGAGAAATAAACTCTTGGAAGCTCCTTTACCACCCTCTTTCTTTCAGATGAAGCACATCCTGTCTGAAGCAGAATTAAGAACAAACTAAAGGCCGGAATTGTAGGGTAACTGAGACTAAAAACAGATCACAAAAAGAGTGCTGAACATATCAAATGCATAGCATTTAGTGTAATAATAGGAAAAACATCCTTCAAGATGCTGTGGTCAGCCATAGTTATTTTAAAAACACTTGTTTAACAGAAAGTTGTGGTTCATACTAGTGGTTAACGTGAGAGAAATTAGGATTTCAGTAAATCAAATCTCAGAATGGGAGAGTATAGGTATTTCTACACGGTAACTCAATTTATAGAGTTTTACAGCATGTGGTAAAAGGAACATGTATTACGATAACTTTAAAGGAAGCGTGCATCTACATTTTGTACTTTGGTAGAAGGAGTAAGAAACTTCAGTTGAACAAAGTGGTCCACTTGGTGCTATTTCCCTAATGGTGAGATAATCCAGGGCCAGTAGGATAAGGCTACTATCTGTTGTCCACACCAGAAGCCTTGTGATTATAATCTTTACTCCTTCATCCCCCAGTGCTCTACACTCAGATAATCATCAACCCTCAAACTATTCCTCCTCTGTATCCCTCAAATACACCCACTTTGCCTTCTTCATGCCTCTTTAGCACGGTCCAGGCTGCCTGGGTATCTCACTGGAATTTGGTAACACTCTCCTGGCTACTTGAACCACTCTTGCCTCGTCCAGCCCATTCTCTAAGTGACAGCTCAAGTGCTCTTTCTAAACTGCAGATCTTCTCCATGTACAATGCTTCAATGATTTCCCATTGTTGTCAGGAAAACAACCAGTACATCCACACTTTCCTTCGTAGCTTCCAAGGCCCTTCCTGATCTGAAGCTGTTTCTCCAAAGGACTTTTCGAGTCTTACTCTTTTACCTTTCTAACTACTGAAGTTCCAGTTCCCTGCATAAGTGATGTTCTAGCTCTAGATCTTTGCACACTCCCTGCATGGCCTTGCTTGCCCTTCCGGCATCATGTCGTAACACTGTGTCCTCACTGTGACTCTGCGCCATGTTGGTCTGGAACGTACCACACATGTGCCATCTCGGGGACGTTGGTATCTGCTGTGTCTTCGGTGCCCCCCATTCCAGTGATAAAGTGCATCTATGTGACTCCAACGTGTTACACTCAACACCTTGGGGGAAGATGAAGACAGTGAGTGCACACTGTGAACACAAATTCAGAAGTCTGAACTTCTGCATCTGCTTTCCAATGCTATAGCTGAATCACAGGCTGAGCACAGCGTAAGGACCATTGTTCTGGAGCCCTGAGGCTGAAGGGCCACCTAGTGAGGGCTCCTTGGCGGTGACTCTGCAGAGTTCGCGGGCGGTGGGGAGCAGCACGTGGCAAGGTGGAGCGGACTTGCTTCATCACAGCCTGCTCGCAGGACAGCGGTTCCAGTCCCGTGAGACCAGTTGAATCCCATGAACTAACCCAGCCCCAATGCACCAAACACAGTCTCTTGAGAGAGACGTAAGCCCATTTGTGAGGGCACTGCTTCCATGACAGAGTCACCTCCACCAAAAGGTCACTGAGGAGTCAGGCCTCAGCAGGAGTTCTGATGAGGACAAGCCACACCCCGTTAGTATCCAGGCTGCTAGAAGTGGAACGGTAGAAAGACTCATTTTGAGCTTTCTTCAGACAACTAAGGAACGAGAGTCTAGGTGGGTCCACTGGTTAGTGCAGCAGTCGCAAAGCAGTTCCGCGTGGTGAATTCTTTGTACTGCACTATCATTAGCTGCTCTTGGTCTCTGAGCTGGTAATGTCTCCGTCCCAGTGGGGGCAGACACACGCTCAACCGACTTGCGGGTCTCTGCAGTAATACGGGCGATGGCCTTCTGCTGTCTGCAGCACTCCTCAGCATTCCATACAGGTCTCTATGTCTAGTCACATGGTCTATCACTACCTGGGAAACAGGGGAGGGTCGCATAGGTTCCACAGATACTACACATCCAGGACAGAATTTGTCACGCTTCCCGCAAGACCTGCTGCTCTATGTTCCCACTCCTAGAGAGTGGCACCACCACGCACTCAGATGACAAGAGACCCGGACTTTCTGCTTTATACTCTGTGCTGTTACCACCCACATCCAGCCCATCTCCTTCCTTACAACTGTGAAAATGTGTCTAGTGATACTCAAATCCATTTATTGCTCTTTGTCCTCATTTCCTTTGTTTACAAGAAGGCTGTCCCTGTCTCTTGTAGTAGGCTTCCACCTGCTTTTCTTCCCTCCAATTTTATCTCACCCTCACTCATACACCATACTCCATCTAAAATGATATTTCCAAAGCTTAAGTGTATATATATTCCTACCTCTGCTTAAGACCTACAGTGCCCTCAGAATAAAGTTCTTGGTGAGTGTCTGTTGAATGAATCTGCTTCTCAAATTTTGTCCTAGCAATTCAGAATACTTTTAGATTGGACATTGTTCCATGGGGGTGGAGGAGGGCTAAAGGGGCTTGAAGAATTTATCACTTAGTCAAATGATTGGGTTTCTCTGACTCCTTGGATTGTGGTATTTCTATGGTACACTGCCTATCCCTTTTATCAGAAGATGACCCCATCATGTAGTGAAGAAAGACTGCTGATTACATAGTGGATTTCTGCCAGTCACTCACAAGTAAATAATCTCTGGTCCCAATAATGTTGCAGTAATTGCTTTACGGAATTATCTTGCACTGCAGTAAAGCTGTGATTAACCAGAATCTTCAATTATGCAGAGTTTGTTTTAAAAGCTTGCAGAGGAACATCATAAACTTTCAGGCAAAATAAATATTACCAAAAACAAGCTGACAGGAATTTTTTAGAGTGACTTTTCAAGATATAACTTGAAATCCCTAGTCTTTTTTCTTTTCTTCTTAGTGTATATTAATTATACAGAATAACTTTCATTGTGGCATTTTCATACATGCATATAACATGCTTTGATCATGTCTGTCATGAAGTACCTTTCCTTCCCCTCACTTTCCCGCTCCCCTGACCTCCTTCCTTGTCTCTAATAGCACCCCCCCACTTTCATATTGTCATTTTTTTTCCTTCTAGATTGCACATATAAAAGAAAAGTACACTATTTGTCTTTTCTGAGTCTGGCTTATTTCACTTAACATAGTGATCTCCAGTTCTATCCATTTTCCTGCAGATGACGTGATTTCTTTCTGAATATCCATTCTTTGACCTCCCTGATCTATACCAGTGATAGCAAAACTTTCAGAGCATTCAGTAATACACATAGCCCACTGCAGCATGTGTGCTATAGGTTTGCCACCACTATCTTCTACAGCATTTATAATAATTATCAAATAGAGCTTATGCAGCCAGGCATGGAGGCACACACCTGTAATCCCAGCACTCAGGAGGCTGAGGCAGGAGAATCACAAGCTTGAGGCCAGCCTATACTACAATAAACTTAGAAAGAAAGAAAGAAAGAAAGAAAGAAAGAAAGAAAGAAAGAAAGAAAGAAAGAAAAACCTCTTTAATAAATGGTGCTGGAAAATCTGGTTTTCCACCTGCCAAAAACTAAAACTAGGCACATGTCTATCACCATGCACTAAACTAAAATCAAAAAGGATTAAAGATATAAATATTAAAACAGAAACACTAAATCAGAGAGTTCATGCAGAAAAACCAAACTGCATGGGAAATACTTCAAAGAATCAACAACTGGAATCTCATTTTATTAAAGTTGTTGCACATCAAAAGAAATCACGAACAGAGTGAAAAGAAAACCCACGAATTGGGAAAAAATTTTAGCCAACTGTCCCTCAGGTAAAGGATTCCTAACTATAATGCATGAAGAATTGAAAAACATCAGATCCCCAAAATTCAAAGACCCAATCTTAATATGGGCATCTGAGATGAATACACACTTCTCAGATGAAGAGATACAAGTGGCAAATAAATACAGGGAAAAGTGTTCAACATTATTGGTCATTTGAAAAATTAAAACAACACTGAGATTCCATCTCACTCCAGAAAGAATGGCTACCATTAAGAAATCAGCCATCAACAAATGCTAGAGGGGCTGTGGGAAATAAAAAAAACCTTTCTCCACTGTTGGTGGGAGTGTAGACTGGTGCAACCGCTGTGGAAATCAGTGTAGAAATTCCTCAAAAAGCTAGGGCTAGGGGTCCCATTTGGTCCAGCTGTTCCCCTTCTGGGTATCTTCCTGGAAGAATTAAAAACATCATACCACAGCAATATATGTGCACCCATGTTTATAGCAGCACAACTTTTAAAAAAATTTTTTTTTATTTTAAAGAGTAAAAGAAGGATAACATAATAATAGGGGGGCTTACCAAATTACAGACAAAGTGGTAGGAAATTATCAATAGTTATTGCTTTACATATT
>NW_004955435.1:5779552-5827576 GCF_000276665.1 Chinchilla lanigera
TACTAATTCCTATTAGTTCACTGAAAGGAACAGTTAAGGCTTATGTTGTTTCATCAATCTTACATGCCTGCATCTGGTAATCTGAGCCACTACTTTGAAGATAACAATATGCAATATAATAATCATTGTTAATTTCCTCTCATCTTGTTTTGAAATCCTGTACCATTTTTATAGGATTTTTTTTTCTCTCTTTAAAAAAGGGAAAAAGAAAGAAGGGAGGGAAGGAAGAAAGGAAGAAAGGAAGAGGCACATATGAGATGCTCTTTAGGGCTTTATCAAATGAATGAATGAAGATATGGGGAAGGTAAAACCTTGGAATTCTAAGATCCATAATCACTTTTTTACAATTGTCATGTTCTTCTTTCTACTTGGAAGATAGTAAAGCAATACTTTTTTTTTTGGCCAAGTTTTCCACTATGTAAGTCAAAATGAAGAAAGACTATCTTATCCTATTTAAACTAGAAATTTTACTTAGAAGAACTTACCTACCAATTGTACTGGAAAATATGTGCATGATTCTAAGTTTTAAAGTTTTTACTAAAGTTTAACTTGTACTTCTGTTTTTTTTTTTCATTTATGAATTTAACTATAGCAAGGGAAAAAATTGACATTGTGGAAATGAAAATTTGGGTTTATTTTCCCAAACTAAATGGGAATGAAGGCTTAATTGTAGATTTTAAATATCAGAGTTATCCTAGTCTACATTAATATTTCAGATTTTTTTCTTGGTTATCTTTACTCCAACTTTTAAAAAATATGATTATATACAGTACTTTGGAGGTACCTAGAAGACATTAACTTTAATCAGTGCTATCTGTCATCATATTTGTCACATCAAAAACAAAGGGTATACTGCTTTTCTGGGTAAAATGTGGAATAGATAATTCTTGCTTAGTTGAGAAAAAGCTATAACTTGAATAGTTCATATCACATACTTTATTTTTAGGTTTTTATTTTCATAGTGAAATTACATTTAGAGTATGACCTTCAGTATTTTAACATGTAAAGTTCTAGTATGTGGAATTTGAAGAACAACTGTCTTAGTTTTCTTGTTGCTGAGACAAAATACCCGACACCCAAAGTTAAAGGGTGGAAAGGTTCATCGAGCTCACAGTTTGTAGCAGTGGTAGCTCTAAGGCAAAGTGGCACACGGCAGAGTGGCATGGGAGAGGAGAACAGTTCATTGCACACATGAGCCAGCAAAAGCAACAAGGGACTTTAACTGCATCTTTCTGCCCTTTTAATACTCTATCCAGGCTCCTGGGGTTAGGGCGGTGCCACACCAGTCAGTGGACTGATTTAGTAATCACACACCCTGAATCCCAGCATTGCACTGCAAATCAATTCCACACTCCAGATCCAGCCACCTCTGAGAAAGCGCCATCTATGACCACAGGGGGCTTTGAGATGAAATCTAAACACAAGCCATCATACTACCTTTTTAGCAAAGGTCAGATGTTTATTTACATTACTGGTTATGATATCTGATCCGCTGTCAACAGATGCTATAATTTAGGACCAGAGAAATAGGGAGAAAACTGAGATTGAGTTTCTGTTGCAATGAAATTATGATTTGATTGTGATACACTGACAGGTTGTAGAAGTCCTAATTATATAATCTCTTTATGGATGTAGATCTACTAATGCTACATAGGATAAAAGAGAACAGAATCTATATGGAAATGTATATGTTTCTGATGGAAATTATGGCATCTAGAGACCTAGATAAAATTATTTTAGTACTGAAAGTTTGGATGCTTTTAATTAGAACTTCTTTTCAGCTAGCGTAATATTGACGCACTTGGAAAATCTAGGAGAGGTGGTGACTATTAGATCAATATTTGATTTTAAAGGTGGAAAAAGCCTTTTTTACTGTAAAAAAACAAGGGGGTGGGCTCACCCCCTTTTTACAGTAGTCAAGCATATGTGGAACAAGAGTACAGTGTTTTGCACTTTGGCCTTAGCTGGGGATGCATAGCGTCCCACTACCTTCTGGCTGGAGAGAGCTCTCTTTGGCTCTTGAATTCCATGTGGGGCAGCCATAATGAGCCTGGCACAGAAACACATCTTCACAACAGCTTTTCTAAGAGGAGGAAGTGCTTTGCGCATTGTGTGTCTATGCAAATTCACTTTTCTGTCTGTGTGTGGGGCACTTTAGGCAGGAGAATCCATTTGTGATGCTTTTCTCTGCTCTGTGAGGGTTGGGCTTCCTTCCTGCTATAAAGTGGGGTGGGAATCTCTAAAACCGCTCTATTTTCCTGCCTTGTTTTTCACTCCTTGTGAGGTATGCAATAGATCAAGCCCGTTCTCCTAGTTGACATGTTCAGCTTGCCTTTCCATCCATCTGACTTCAATGTGTTTTTCGTGGGCTTCAAATGAATTGTGCACAGAATGTGTAACAGCTGCCTGTAACAGATAACAACAAAGCACTAGGTCACGGGCCACTGTGGTCAGCCTTCCCTTCCCAAGCTCTGCCTGCTCCTTTGAGGGTCTTTGAGTTCTCAACTGCCAGGGTTCTGACTATGTTTTAATTCTAGTGAGAGGAAAATATCTACTTCAAATTGAAAGTACCCATGTAATCATGTGTGGAATAAAAAAACCTGTAAATTTCTGTTTTAGAGAATCAAGGGGTAAGAGGTAGGAAATGTTTGCAACAGTTTTATTTAGAAAAAAATAAAATTATATCTCCTGCACTTCTATATTGACAAATAAAAATAGAGGCAAGAGAAGAACTTGGTGGCATGTTTTCAATTAGATTATTAACGCTCACCGCATCAAGAGCAAGAGCCTCGCACACAGTCTATTCAGTGATCCTCGCTGCTGCATACTCAGAGGACTTTCACACACTGCGCTGCGCCTCCTCAGGTGGCTTCGCGGTTACTGGGCTTCACGAACCACACCCCTTTTGATCAGATAAAACTCAAGTGCGGTGGTGAAGAGAGGAAAAAACCCTCATGTTCATAAGGCAGAACTTATAAAAATATGTGACATCAAGTATCTACAAACGAAGCACATTTGCTGTACTTGTGATTACATTTGAGACATTTTAAACAACATACTGCACATCAGTCACCGTTCTTTCTGTACCTAAGCATCACTTGACAGGTTCCTATCATACTTTCAGTTGAGTCTTTAAAACACCATAAAATTCAGGTAAATAACTATTCTCCACACATCAGACAGATTTGTAGCATACATTACAATAAGCAGTCTACAAAAATGTGTTTAATGACTCTCCAAATGTGTTTAATGACTCTCCAAGTGTTCTTTTTTCTGACTCAATTGAAATCCCCATAAAAATTCTGCTGGCACCAGGTCTTTTGATTCTATCTTTAAACACCCCTAAAACCCCTTCTTTTTTATCCTCACTATCGATGCCTTATGACAAAACTTTAGGGCTCTTTTCCTATCATCTTCTAAAAAAGTGTCTAGCTGATCTGACTACTTTCCATCCACTCTTTACAATACTGGTTAAGTTATCCTTTTAAACACAGCACTGATAACTTCATTCTTCTGCTTAAAAAACTTTCATGGTTTACAGCTCACCAGAAGGGGTTACAGATGTTTCAAGATCTTTAATCACTGTCACCTCTGGGGTACTTTGATAAGAGGAAGCCACCAGAATCCCAGCCTAACTTCAAGCAGTTTTTTTCTGGTAACCTCAGCATATTGTTCAAACACGACCTTTTTTAAAATTTAGGCCACTCCTTGAAAGGTTTCAAAGTACTGCTGTAAAGTAAATGTTCTTAACTGAGAACTGAGATCCTAGGAGTGCAATGTACAGATACTTGAGAACCTCCATAAGTTTCTGAGAAAAAGATCCATGGAAATTATCCATCCTCAAGGGAGCTATACTTATTAAACAGTTAAAAAAATACAAATCCATGTATATATTGGTTTTAATGTTTTTTACTATCTTTAGCTCTTCACAGCAACTGTTTTTTCCTATGCCCCCTATATATTCCAACCCAGGCAGACTACCTGGTGTTCAGTGTTCAGAGAGATTCTTCAGCTCGTGTACCTCTGTGCTGTATCTCCCTTGCTTCCTACTTCTTACCTTAGGCTTCAGCAGTGATAAATTGTAACTCTAGGAGATGAACTTTCAAGCTTTGGTGAGCTGTCGTTGACTTGGAATGCCTTTCCATCTGTCTAGCGAACTCCTACTTGCCAGCTAAGACCCAGCATAAATTCTACTTTTCTCTGAACCTTCCCTAACTGATCCAAGCATTCACTGGTTTTGTCTTCATATTGTCACCTTACTTTACATTAATACATTATTACACAAATTTCAATTTATACTAATGAATTCAGAAGATTTCTCTCTCCCTAGACCCTTCACTACTTGAAAGCAAGGTCTGTAATTTATTCATTTTTTATATACCCATCATACTGCTTTGCTTTGTGCTTAATACCTGTTGATGTATTAAGCATCAAGATGACTGTACTTGTGCTCTTATTTCTGTCTATAAAACTATGACTTTATCCTTGAAGAGATGATAAAAATCTCAACTCTAAAGAACAGCTCAGGGGAACCCTCTCAGGTGAAATGTAGTATTTCATACTGAGCTCTACTATATCAGCTGTGCCAGTCCCTTACCTTGGTCAGGTATAGGACTGAGATCTTCACTTGGCAGGCTCAGCCCTGCAAGTCCTGGCTTAATCCTTACGAAGGAAGCAATGCAGCAGTGGTTTCAGACCTGCCAGCAGGTAGCGAACCCACTGCCACCACGGTGACAACAACAGCTCCTCTTGTGCAGGGCTCTAATAGTTCGTCCTGCCTGCCCTCCTTTGTAGTATCCATTCGGGTGTCCACTGAGTGGGGAAACGTGACTCACATGAGAGGATTTCACAGAGAGTATGACACTAGATTAGTTTTCTTTACCAGAGTAAGCCAGATCTGTTTTCTGCTCTGTTCCTTCTCCAAATAGTGTGGAGCTAACTTCCCAGTGACAGTGTTTCTTAATTCCTAATGCATAACATGGCGATTTCCCCACGGTAGATTCTCACCATGAATGAGGGACAGATGAACATTTAGCTTGAGGCTGATGAACGGACTGTAGTGACCATCTCATTTACAGGAGACAACTATTCAGCTATTACTGGGCTCAAGTCATTTCTTGCAACATGAGAACATGGCCCATAGAGACCAGAGTATCTCCATATACATAAGTCATTGTGATGGAAAACAGGTTTTGAAGATTCTTGTCCATTGTTCTCTCAGCCTATTATATGCCCCTGTCACAAAAGGAAGATCCAGGAAGTGAAAGTCTGGTGGCATCAGTAGTCTGAGGAACACAAAATTTGGATCATGTTGACTGAAGGATGACCAAGGACTAATAAGAATTTTGGTTGATTACTTTATTATCTTCAGCCAATAATTCATGAGAAGGTAGAGCGTGAGATGAGTTCAATTAATATTTGCTAAATGGATGAGTGAACAAATAAATGTATCATTTTTTGTGAAAAATTTTAGAAAATGGTCAGGATCTCTTCAGTGAAACTGTTCTTTAATCAAAAGAACATAACTGATATCTTGCTATTGTTAGCTACAATTAAGACTGTATGCTAAAAAAAAGGATATAAAAGGACAAATATTGCATGAGTCCATTTGAAAAAATACTTTATCTTGAAAAGTTAAATTCATGGAGGAAATGGAATGGCAGCTGCCAGGAACCAGGGGATATGGATAATGAGAAGTTATTGTTTGGTGGATGCAAAGCTTCAATTGGAATGCTAAGAAAACTCTAGTGATGGACAGTGGTGGCATTTACACAACAGTGTGAATATATAGAAATTAAAATCACTTAATTATATTCTTAAAATGGTTAAAATGATGTTTTCAGTTATAATTTATTACCACAATGAAACAGTGACTTTCTTCATTTTAATTGTTTTTTGCTGGTACAGATTTGCGGTACATAATGATCCCATCCCTTATGGCAACGGGTGCACGCACATAGCACATCTTCATTCCTTTTTCCACACCATCCCCTCTGCTCTCTGCCTCCTTCTGTCTCTTGGCCCCCTATCTCTTTATTGCCTATTGTCCTTTACTTTGCTCTTAATTTGCTTATTAGTTTTCCCATATAAAAGGCATCATTTGATGTTTGGTTGATCTTCATCAGTTGATTCTCTGAAAGATTCAATAAAATTAACAAATCCTTAGGCAATCTTATCAAAAAAGAGGAAAGAAATGATTCCAATTCATGCAATTCAGAATGATAAGGGTGAAATCACAATGAATCCTGCAGAAATCCAGATCATCTATATCTACTTTGAGAAACTTTACTTGAATAAGGTGGAAAACAAAGAGAAATGGACAGATTCTTAGATATACATGAATCACCAAAATTGAATCGAGAAGATATAAAAATTCTAAATAACCTATTATCAGTCAATAAAATAAAAACTTAATTAAAACTTACCAACAAAGCAAACCCAGGTCCTGATAGACTCACTGCAGAATTCTACAAGAAATTTAGAGAAGATCTAATGCCATTATTCCTCAGACCCTCTAATGAAACTGAAAGTGACACAATACTCTCAGTCGTTCCTGGAAGCAAGTATTACTGTGATACCAAAACCAGAGAAGGACCTAAGCAAAAAAGAAATGCAGGCCAATTTCTCTAATAAACACTAGAAAACAGAATGCAGCAAATCATCAAGAAGATTATACACCATGGCCAAGTAGGATTCATCCCAAGGATGCAGGAATGGTTCAATGTATGCAAATCAATAAATGTGATACACCATATCAACAGAACAAAAATTACATGATCGTCTCAATGCAGAAAAAAAAAAAAAAAGCATTTGACAAAGTCTAACATCCATTCATGATAAAAACCCTACAGAAAATTGGAATAGATGGTCTTTACCTCAATCTGATAAAATCCATTTATGACAAAGCAACAGCCAACATCATACTAAATGGTCAAAGACTGAAAGCATTCACTCTGAAGTCAGGAAAAAGACAAGGATGTCCACTATCACTACTCCTGTTCAGTATACTTCTGGAAACACTAGCCAGAGCAATTAGACAGGAGAAAGAAATAAAAGGAATAAAGATAGGAAAGGAAGAAGTTAAATTGTCATTATTTGGAGATGACTTGATACTCTACATGGAAGACCCCAAAAACTCTACCAAAAGACTTGTAGATTTAATCACCAAATTAAGTAGTGCAGCTAGATCTCAACACTGAAAACTAGTAGTCTGAAAAAGGAGATTGAAGGGATATCATAAAATGGAGAGATATCCCTTGCTCTTGGGTAGAAAGAACCAACATAATGAAAACTGCCATACTCTCAAAATTGTTATACAGATTTAATGTAATCCTGATCAAAATACCATTGCACACCTCACAGAACTAGAGAAAACATTCCTAAAATTCATTTAGAGTCAAAAGAGACATAGAATAGCAAAAACAATTCTGGGCAACAAAGGCAAGGCAGGGAGCATCACAATTCCTGACCTGAAATTATACAACAGAGCTACTGTGATAAAAATGGCATGGTACTAGCAAAAAAAAAAAAAAAAAGACCTGAGGATCAGTGGTGCAGATTAGAAGAGGCAGAAAAAAAATCTGAATACACTCAACCACTTTATCTTTTTTTTTTTCAGCCATTTTATCTTTGACAAAGAGCCAAACATGTTCACTGGATGAAATATAACTTCTCCAATAAATGGTGTGGGGAAAAACTAGCTTTTCACATGCCAAAGACTAAAACTAGACCCATGTATATCACTATACACTAACCTGAAATAAAAATGGATGAATGATATAAATATTAAAACAGAAATACTAAATCTGCTGGAAGATAGAATAGGTAGAACTCTTGAAGACATAGGTATTGGCAAAGACTTCATGAACAAAACACTGATTGCTCAGGAATGCCATAAAAGACCAATAACTGGAATCTCATCTTATTAAAAAGCTTTTACACAGAAAAAGAAATCACCAAGGGAGTGAAAAGACAACCCACAGAATGGGAAAAAATTTTAGCCAGCTTTCCTCAGACAAAGGACTAATATCTAGAACAGATAAAGACTGAAAAAAATCAGACCCCTCAAATTTAAAGACCTAATCGAATAATAGGCATCTGAGGTGAATACACACTTCTCAGAAGAAGAAGTACGAACAGTAAATAAATATATGAAAAAATGTTCCACATCATTAGTTATCCAAGAGATTCAAATCAAAACAATGCTAAGGTACCATCTCACTCCAGAAAGAATGGCTATTATCAAGAAATCAACCATGCTGGTGGAACTGTGAGGAAAAAGGAACCTTTTTCCACTGTTGGTGGGAGTGTAGACTGGTGCAACCACTGTGAAAATCAGTGTGATGATTCCTCAAAAAACTAGGACTAGAGATCCCATTTGACCCAGCAATTCCCCTTCTTGACATCTTCCAAAAAGAATTAAAAGCATCATACCATACTGATAAATGCACACCCACATTTATAGCAGCACAGTTTGTAACAGCTAAATCTTAGAAACAACCCAAATGTCTATCAACAGACGAATGGACAAAAAGATTTTTTTTATATGTAATGGAATACTACTCAGCCACAAGGAAGGATAAGCTAGAGACATTTATACCTAAATGGATGGACCTTGAGACCTTACTCTTAAGTGAAATAAATTGGACACACCTGTGTAAATATCACATTGTCTCTCTTGTGTGAGAAACTGAAAGTGTAAGTAAGGACCAAATTGTGTACCGATATCGCAAAATAGGAAGAAATTGTTCAAAAAGAAGTGGAACTAGGAAAGGGAGAAGGCAAAGGAAAGAAGGGAAAAGAAAAAAATAAGAAAAAAGATAAAATGGAAACAAAGCTTTGTAAATAAGGAAGGGACATGGGGTGAACGGGAGAAGAAGGGAATGGGGAAAAAGAGGAATCAGGATGTGTCATGTACAGGTATAAATTCCCTATGATGAATGTGATCCTTATGTATATCTAAATCATACCAATAAACATAATTTTCAAAAGATTGACCTACTATTCTGTTCAATACAACAACTTCTCTTAAGTCTTATTCTCCAATTATCCTTTGTCCTAGCTCTAGGCATTTTTAAATATTGGTGTCATGTGGCAGTTCCCCTAATACCAGTATTATCTATTGGGATTTGATCATCCGGAGAAAAGTAATGACTCTTCTTTTCAGAAGAATGTGAGAGGAAAAGTATGATGTTCAGCTTTTCTAGCTCTGTTTTATTTCAAACTGCATATTTAGCCTTCTATTTAAGTCTCAAATGACCTTCTATGAAAAGAATTGTGTTTGTTTTTTTTTTTTCCAGTACCAGGAATCGAACTCACGACCTCACACTTGACAAGCAAGCGCTGTGCCGCTGAGCTAAATCCCCAGCCCCTAACGTTGTTAGCAGCATTCTCTTTTTAATTCTTCCCTCGCTCAGTGTATACTGCATTATACTACCGTATTGCTTTCTGAAATATCACCTTTTTGAGTGGATGCTTTTCCTTCCTATCTCACGAAGGCTCGAGCACGAATGCTCTTAGCTTCCTGTCCTTCCTCCCATTTTGACAAGCAGAGCTGCACACTGCACCCTCGCCTCCTTTTCCGATCCGGAGGCAGAGTTTCAGCCGCCTATTTCACAGCCAAGGCTAATCCAGCCACCTGTGCTTTGAACCTCACTCCCTCCCGCCTCCTGCAGGGCCTAGAGCCATCAGCTGTCTCTTTCTTTCCTTTGCTGTTAGCCTGTTTCTGTCCTTGAGCTCCTTCCTTTCTGCTTATAAACACATGCAAGTCTTTCTCAATTAACAAACAAGTATATCTTCCAAGCTAGCGTCAGAGGTCCTCCGTATTCTTACTCCTGAACTTCCCCAAACTCTGCTCTGTTTGCTACTTTCATCACTCTTCGCTCTGCACCCTGCGGACTCCCGACCTCCCTGTTCTCCTGAAGCTGCTGTGTAACGTTAGCTGGACCGTGTCGGTGCCCAATCCAGGAACAGTCTTCATTATTTATCTGCCAATCCGCCTGCAGTGTTACCAGTGTGGGCTTTTAAAACCTCTCTTTCCTAGACTTCTGCAGAACCATTTCTTCTAATCCAAGAGTATTCCTTCTTGTTTTTCCCTTTGCCCACTGTAACTATTAGTGTATCCCCTCATGTGTCCACTTTGGAGCCTTCTCAGCCAACGACAGATGAGACTCCAGGCTGAATGACTCCAAAACTCTTCCCTCGCTCCCAGACTTCCCCCATGTGCAGGCTGGGTTGCCCGCGGAATGCGCTCACGTGCGGTGCGCGGCACAACCTTTCACCCGTCTCCTTCCGCGGCTGACCCTCTCTCCTGTCTTCCAGGCTTTGGAAAATGCCACCACCATTTATCAATCGCTCCTGTCAGAAACGTGGAGCGGTCTCCCCTCTTCCACATTCCTAATTCAATCAGGCACAAAGTCCTGCGCGTCTTATTAAAGTATCCCTGAGCTTATTTCCTTTATTCATTTGTACTAACAGTTCTTTATTGGCTCAAGACAGCACCATGTTAAGAATCTTATAAAGTATTCTTTGTTTATGAAGATTGTCAGTGATGAGTTCAAAATCTTTTTGAGAACATGGAAATTTATAGGAGAAACAATGTTATTAAACATAAGAATATAGCAATGAGATACCACTCCATGACGCTAAGATGGCTATTTAAAAAAACAGACAATAGCAAGAATTGGAAAGGGCATGGAGAAATCGAACCTTTGTTCACTGCTAGTAGAAGTGAAAATGGTGCTGCTGCTAAGGAATACACTATAGTGGTGTCTTAGTTATTTTTCTCATTGTGGAGACAAAATACCTGACACCCAAAGTTAAAAGGGGAAAGGTTTATTTAGCTCACAGACTATGGAGGTTTCAGTCCGTAATCGGCTGGCTCCAAGAGTGCACATGGCAGAGGGCAGCAGTTCATGGTGGCAGAAGACAGAAAAGCAATAAGAGGAGGAAGGTAAGACAACCCTCTTTCTGTTCCTTGCATTGGATCCAGTCTACTGGGATTAGGGCAATCAACCACCCTTAATCCCAGCACCCTTAATCCCAGCATTGCGCTGTGAATCAAACACACACTCTAGATTCAGCCATCTCCAGAAAAGCTCAATCCCCCATGATTGCATGAGGGCACATCTAGACACAAGCCATAACAGGTGGTTTCTAAAAATACTAGATAAAATTATCGTAGGGTCCATAAATTCCATTCTAGTCATATATCAAAAACTGAAAGTGGGGACTAGACCCAATATTTGTATGCTAGTGTTCACAGTAGCATTATTTATTGCAGCCAGGAAGTGAAAACAACCCGTGTGTGTGTGAGTGTGTGTGTGTGTGTGTTTAAGCTGTAAAAAGGAACAAAATTCTGACACAGACGAAAACATGAGTGAACCTTGATGACATTATGCTAAGTGAAATCAGCCATATATGAAAGGAAAAATATTGCATGCTTCCACTTATTGAGATACCTAGAAATAGAAAGCAGAAAGTAGTTGCAAAAGATCTGGGGGGATGGGATAAAAGGCCATCACTATTTATTGGCTAGAGTTTCAATTTGAGATGATGATAAAGTTCTGCACAGCATAGCAGTGATACTTGTACAACAGAGTGATTGTATGTAATAATCAATCATAAACTTAAAATAAAGTAGTAAATTCATGCTTTATGTATTGTACTATAATAAGCTGGGATATACTCAGGAGATTCTAGGAGATTTTACTTGTTGTAAATGAAGGAGAACATATGAACTAACTGAAGCGGGGGTTCTCTTGCTAGATGCCATGGATTTGTTCTAAAAGGCAAAGATGTCAAAGGGCACCTGGAAACCCTCAGGGGAAAAGAAATGGAAAATATCTGCAGACGTGAGTGTGATCCCATTGCAGAGTCTGCCTCTCTGCCGACCGCAGATCACTTTCTTCCTTTCTTCTCTGTTTGCAGGTCTCTGGCTCCTCAACAGCGCTAGGCAGGGCGGGCTCTCCAGTCTGAACAGGACCTTTCCTTCTTCTGTTCAAAGAAACATCGACATGGTGCACTCAATAGCAAAATAGAACCACGTTTAGGCCGGAACAATTCAAAAAGAATATACATTTGTGGAGTAAATACAAAGTAAGCTAAAAGTTGAGTAAAAACAAAAGCAAAAACTTGAATAAACAGAAAGCCTTGGCGAGCTCTAACGAGGAAGTCTGGGACCATCGTGAAGGGCCAAAATAAATACAGCAGCCACCGCAAAACTCATCTGCGTGGTGTGCTTTCCATAGCATTGGGGTACGTGCAGGGTTGGTCTGTCAGCACCGAGAGCCACTAAAGGTCATGGCCGTGAAAACAAAAGTCAGACTGTCTGTGTGAACCCTGGGCAAACAGGGGCCAAGGCCGAGGCCAGGTTTCCTCAGCGTCTTCTTAGTTCTAGAGAAGCGAGCAAGTGGTGGCAGCAGTGCTCCTTCTCTCTGTCTCTCTGTGTCTCTGTCTCTGTCTCTCTCTCTCTCTCTCGTGAGTTGAAGCATTTCTCTGAGCCCCAGGAAACAGAACTCAAATTTACAGTGAAAACTGCCCATGAAAGAGATGACCTGTTTCTTTAATATATATTTATATATATTTATTTTCATGCTTTATTGTTCCATAGTTAAAATGAGAGCTTTCTCCTTTTAAACTGACCTGCTTTATGGAGGAAAATGAGCACTTTTCAAAATTTCCTCTTCCTTTTAAATCAAAACAGCTCCACATGCACGAACACTACAAGACCACTCACTGTAACAGGAGGGAAGCAGGGTGCCAGAAACGGCACTTCACACATTTCTCTGTGGTTGTGCTGCAGCTCTTGAGCACAGGTCAGGAGGCTGCCGAAGGGAGGGTGAGACAGTAGCTATGCTCAGTGGAATGAATTTGCCTTGGTACTCAGAAGTGTACGTAGCAGGTGTGTCCTGGGACAGGTGGGGGAGAGGAGAAGGAGGGAGCCACTGCAATGTCACTTCTATAGAGGCTTCAAAGAAAAAATGAACAGTCTGGCTCTAAAAAAGCTTATGATCAGTATAAAGCAGAAAATATCTGTGCACCACACTCTGTGAAGTATAGTTATGAGTTATTTAATGCTTCCGTCTGTGGATAGGCCATTGTGACTCTAAAGTCCATGTTTATTTATTTATTTATTTATTTTTGGTTTTTTCTCCGGTACCGGGAACCGAACTCAAGACCTTGCGCTTGCCAGGCAGGCGCTTTGCCGCTGAGCTAAATCCCCAGCCCCTAAAGTCCATGTTTAAACCCTTCTTCTGGGGATGGAGATATAGTTCAGTGGCACACGCACCTGCCTGGCAGATGCAAGGTCCTGAGTTTGATTCCCAGTACCAAAAAATAAAATACAATACATAAACGCTTCTTCTGTTGCTTCCAATTCCATCTGTTAGAAGGCCAAGGTTCTTCATCACATGTCCCTGTATCTGGGCTTCCCCCATCACATGTGCCCCTGTGCCCGATACACTTCCCATTTCACCAGTCCTTTCTGGGAACCACAGCAGTCAAGTCTCCTTAGCTGACTCCAAGTTCTACACACCTCTAGGATTGCTATGGTAGCCGCTGTTGCTATGGTAGCTGACACTGCTTCCATTACAGTACCACTAACTGATCAGTAGGGTATGCTCAAAGATAGAAACCTCAGGAATTGGGTCCTGGCCCTTTGATTTATTCTGTACAATGGAAATAATAAAAGTATCTGTCAAGAGAGTTGGGAATATGAAACAACATAACATAAAGAAATGATTTGTGTATCTAACAAATACAGGCTATCTATTACCATTACTGACAAAAATAATAATAATAATAGTTTCCTTCAGTAAAATCCTTTCATGCGCATATATCTGAGCTATAAGGGCTTTCTTCCTGGCTTACCATTTTTTAAAGTTCCAGGTCCCTGCCTGGAATTGGAATCCTATTTTGAACCCCAGTCCAATTGGGTGGATCCTTAGCACCCTGCGCTCTGTTGCTGGGGACAATATCCGGTATCTAACTGCTGCTCAGCTGTGGGTTGGGATGCCGCACGTGTCTCACTTCCACTGGGGAAGGACGCTCTGCCACCTGGTTGTCAGTATTCTCACTGTTCCCATGACCAAGCAAATAAGACCCGCTTCACTCTCTTTGATAAAGCTCCAGTTCAATGTGGCCCTTGAGTAACTCCAGTTTGCAGGGCTGAATGGCGACCTTGTCTCTCAGTTCATGCGTCTGACCTTTCCCTGCTCACTGCCTTTGGAATCCTTGCATACCTTGAGGTCAA
This sequence comes from Chinchilla lanigera, assembly GCF_000276665.1. Classification (NCBI taxonomy): domain Eukaryota; kingdom Metazoa; phylum Chordata; class Mammalia; order Rodentia; family Chinchillidae; genus Chinchilla; species Chinchilla lanigera. The sequence continues at coordinate 5,793,804 of NW_004955435.1, forward strand.
ACTCTTGCCTAAGGTAGAACGTGCAATATTACTGCTATAGAGAATTCACAGACAAAAATGAACAGCCTTGCCCTGGCACAGCTTACGAACGTTATAAAATAGATGTTATCTGATGAAGTACAGCTTCTCTATCTTCTTGGATCCCAGGCCTGGCCCGCCTTTCAGGTCATCAGCTCTTCCCTGGAACTATTCTGTGGTTCACTTTCCCTGTGACTCTCATAGCTGCTGCCCGGAGCCAGCGAATTGCTCGTCCAACAAAACTCTCTCTCTCTCGGTGTCCACTGTAGAGTCCGGTAACCAGGCAGATGCCCGGAGTCTCTGGTTGCTCCTGCTGTGTATGGGCTTTGCAGAAACGTCTCACCACAAGACATAGGATTTAGCCTCTAGATCAACCAGGCGCTACGCTTGGAAAGGGAGCACACCTGTAGGGGAGTAACTGCCCGTGGAGTTAATTTGAGCCAGCGAAAATCAAGAGCCTGGAGGGAAATATTCATTCTTTCTCCACTCTCAGGCCCAGTTTTCCAGTGGGGCTGAGCAGACAAACGCTGCAGGCCATCGTCTTAACGTCTCTGTGGCTTATTATGCAGCATGGCAGCGTGGTGACCTCGTCTTCACAAGCTTCCAGCTCTGGTGCCTTTATCTTCACTCTTGCTGCTCTGACGCTGCACCTCCCATACCACGCCTAAATGCTTAATCTGTCTCAGGCTGCTTTCTAAGGAACGTGGGCTAAGATAGATGTTAACTATGACCAGAGCTACAAGGCATATTCTGATCAACTTTTTAATAGAGTTATAATAGAGTTCAAAAGTACGTTGAGACTCTCAACAAGAAAAAGAGTAATTTAATGTAGGTGGACTTTGAATAATACCAAGAGTGGCTAGTATTTACTACTTGCTAAGTGCTGGTCATTATCCTAGATTTCTTACATGTATTACAGTTCTCCTAGTTTTGTGTATGGGAAAACCAAAGCATAGTGAAGTTAAATAACTTACTTAAGGTCACAGAGTAATAGTGGGGGAACAAAGGTTTAAGTCCTACTCTAAAGCCAGTGCTGCTGGAATAATCGTATGAAATAAGCAAGGAGGGGAGATGATCAAAAAGAATAGTTACCTGGGTTAAAATTTTTCAACTTTAAAGTCAAAAAGTGAGAGATTGCTGGGTGTGGCAGTGCATGCCTGTAATCCCAGAACTCGGGAGGCTGAGGCAGGAGAATCCTTGAGAGTTCGAGACCAGCCGGGGTTACAAAGTGAGCTCAAGGTCAGCCTGAATTGCATAGCAAGACCTGTCTCAAAAAGCCAAAAAAAAAAAAAAAAAGAGAGAGAGAGAGAGAGACTTTGGGGATCAGAGAGAAAGCGTGGGTTGGTGTGCTTTATGATTATGTCTCCCCACCACTTCCTGTCCCCCAACACAACACCCCAATATAGCTAAAATAGGTTTGTGATCAGGATCAGCATTTAACTCAGTATTTCCCTCCCTCTGACTCTGTTTTCCCAGCCAATCCAAGCAAAAACATTTTGTAGATAAATCATTTCGTTCTACAGTTTTAGAGATAAAGAGTTTAAAAATACAAGAGTCTGAACAAGCTTTAGGAATAAGTGATGATATCAAATTCGCTCCTGCCTTGGTGGGGGAGGAGAGTTAAAGGGCAGGAAAGGAACTGGGCTCCTCGGAGGGGGGCGGAGCAGCGTGGAGGTAGGAGGAGCCCTAACGCAGTGGGATAATTTACTCACCCTTCTGCATGGTCCACCTTCATCCAAAAATAACAAGAAAATATGGCACAGCAGCTCATGGGGCAGTGCACAAACTAATCTTAATGAAACTGTGATTGGATGATAGATCTGCTTAGGCAGAGATCTAACTGGATATAATATTTATTTGAAAATGGGAAGAATTCAGTGTGGAATGTCAACTATGGTAAACAAGAGAATTCTATCAGATATGGGGTATTATGAAATTGAGCAAGCATTACAGTTCAAATTTTGTTACAAGTGATAGTGCAGGAAAATCTTTTATAGAAGAACGTCCTTTCCTAGCCTAATTCTGGAGTGAAGTTCAAGGAGTTAAAATCACGACTGTCCCATGTTATCACTATAGAAAGGATTGTAGAGTTTGCTTTCTAAGGCGTAGGCCATGGGTGTGTGAGATACTAGTGAAGTGGATGAATAGGAAGCAAAGAATTTCAGTCCTATGAAAAGCTCAAGCCAAGATTTCAAAATCAATTTCTCCCTATACACTGAAATTTTTTATTTCCCTGAAATTTTTTTCGTTGCCTTCTCTGGATCTGATGTTCCTAGTAATAGCACCATTTTAAATGAGGTCAGCAACTTGGTATGCTGTCTAAGACTAGATGGGTTAAAGCCATTTGATACCACAATAATCCCACCTTAATAAAGCTCCCTAGTTGTATCCTACTTCTCAAATATTTGAATATGTATTTGGTTGATCTTCATTAAATTTAGCTAAACAAATTGAGAAAGAACACATGATCATATTCTGTACATATCTTCCAGAAAGGAAGAGGAACCTATTTCAAGGGAGTAAAAAGTTCCCCATTGTCCCATTATCTAATTAAAATGAATTAGAGGCACATGGTAGCAATGAGATTAACACTTAATTTAAAATAGCTAGTGTTAAATTGCATTATTGTGTGGATTCCATAGTCCAATACAAATCATTTTTATTCCAAAATTTAAAAATATGAAATATTATATGTTCGGTTTCTGCTGTAAAATATCATCACAAATTTAGTGGCTTAAAAACTATCCTTTTTAAAAAAATAATCTTCAGTTCTGCAGGCCAGAAGTCCAGCATGGGTCTCACTAGGATAAAATCAAAGTGTCAGGCAGGTTTACAATCCTTTCTATTGGCTCTAGGGGAGAAATCACTTCCTGCCTGAATCAGGTGTTGGCAGAATTCAATGTTATACTGTTGAAAGATTGAGGTCCTGCCCCTCACCTCACCCCAACTGTAAACTAAAAGGGAGATTCCTGGCTTTTAGAAACCCCTGTATTCCTTGGCTCATGGCTCTTTTCCTGTCTCTACAAAGCTAGAGATGGTGGGTTTGAACCTTTGTTGCAGCCTTCTCTGGTCATAATAGAAGTTGTCTCTGTTTAAAGCCTCCTGAGGTTAGGTCGGGCACATTCGAGTTGTCCAGGATAATGTGGACGGAATTACCTCCTAGTATCAAGGTCCGTAACCCAAATCACATTTGCAAATTCCCTTTGCCAAGATAACACACAAGTTCTGGAGATTAGGACGTAGACATCTTTGGGGGCCACTATTCTGCCTACAGCTCATGAGGAAGTACGTGGAGGGAGAGGAAGGAGAATAATGCTTTATACATGAGATTTTCAGCAAATTCCCTTCCCCAACGTTGTCTCTGTGCCTGGTTTATGCTCTGGAAATGAAATACACGCTTGTTTGCAGTGCATAAATAAAGTCAGTTGAGTAAAATAATTATAAAGCCTGGCCAACTGGAAGTGTTTTCATTGTGAGAAGGCATTACGCCAAGCAGCATCAAGATTCTCCTGGGTTCCTGATGTAATGTTTGGATATCTGGGTGTTATACATTGTCTTCAGTGTTTAAATTGAACTAGAGAAAGTACTCCAAAGTATATAGCTTTACTGGAGAAGCTAGTCCAAACCTCAGCATACCCTACCAATAGGATAGGTTAGGTACAGGCCTTCTTTCTAAGGTGGTCTTTGATGAAAATCCTATGTAATCCATTTCTAATTTACACTTCTTTAGTGATTTTTTTTACTTAAGACTGGACTACTGATTTCCATTACTGGACTATTGTGATAACATACTCATATCCCTGCTTTCAAATTTTCAACTTTTTATTTATGTTGACAATCTAAAACATTGAATATATTTTCATAGGTAACAGTGTCTCATAAAATGGTGCTTCTCAGCACATGGTTCTGTTAAGTTTATAAAAGAATCTGAGATGATTCTGAGCCCTCCATTAGATACCTCAAGTGATTCTGCAATTTTCCTCTTATGTACTTTATAGAGACATGTGGTCATAACATTATAAAGTTGTTATAACATTCACATGCTCTTTGCTATGTGCCAGACATTGTTCTGATGCTTTATATATGATAACTTGTTTAATATGTGTAAGCTTTATTATTAAATCAGCTTTATATTTGAAAGAAATGAGGTGAAGTGACCACCCCTTAGCTGTATAATAAGAGACAGAGCTGTGATTTAACCTTACATTCTACACTTTTAATCTCTAAGACACACTCCAGAACATTCTCCATGTTCCAGGGCTTTCTATTAATAGTCTAGAATTATCTATTTCTTAAAACATAAATATTATTTTATCCCTACCCTTCAAAACTTTCCATCTAAGATTTTAACACAGCATTCAAGACTTTTTCAATCCATGTCTAACCTCAAAGCTGACCCTAAGTAGTTGAATCTAACAGTTCATCCTATTTGCTTCCAGGCCGTAAATGTGCATTCCAGTCCATACACGCTGTGCTCAGAAGAAAGGATACTCAGACTGTGCAGACTAGCAGAAAAGCAAATTCACCGAGGCTTCACCTGAGCCGGGTACTTTGCTGTCATGCAGACTGCTTACACCTTATCCCGGTACAGCAGTGGTATAGCTGGGACTCCTATGGCAACCTGTGTCTAATGCTCGGGATCTTTCCATGATACCAGCGATTTTCAATTCTTTTCTCTTGTCAAGAAATGTATTATTAATATGAAAACAAGCCAACCCAACCCCTTCTGAAGCAGTGATAGCCACACACATATTACTGTAAGAATCCGCTGGGGTGTCCTATATATTTTTTTTGTTTTTGGTTTTTCTCCGGTACCGGGAACCGAACTCACGACCTTGCGCTTGCCAGCCAGGCGCTTTGCCGCTGAGCTAAATCCCCAGCCCCTGGGGTGTCCTATATTAGTGAGGGTTTATTAGAGAAACAGATATAACACAAAGTATGCAAGGAGGTGCGCAGAGGGTGTCTGCAGGCCAGAGACCGAAGGGTTCAGCCCAAGGTCTGCAGCTCACTGTGTGTCCGTGTGAGTCCGTATTAGGAGGCTGATGGGTCTGTGATGGAAGGCTGAAGTGTCTATGCCCAAAGGCTGAAGAATCTAGGTAGAAGCCAAAGAGTCTGTGCTAGAGGCCAGCAGACAATGTCCAAGGTGAAGGCTAAGACTGGAGTCCTCTGAAGAACCGAAGCCAGTCCGCCCTTCCTCATTTCTCCTTATACTGTCCAGGTGAAGAGCCGCCGGTTCCCTGTTTACTTAAACTCAAACAACAATTTAAAGACAAATTTATAGAAGTTGGATAGATTATTCCCATCTAAAAATACATTATTATAAATAAGAGCAGCCTTTATAGCTACTAAGAGAGTAAAAGGACAGATTAGGATGTGCAACTATTTAACTTTTTAAACTAAAATCAAAATAATGAGGTGGGAGATGGAGCTCAGCAGTAAAGTGCTTGCCTAGCGTGTATGAGGTCCTGGACTCAATTCTCAAAGGCATTCCTCCCACAAATGGGGAAAAAATGGTTATAGTTAAGATTACAAATAAATTTTTCATGCTTTATTGCTTTTATTGAAGTCTGCATATTTGGTATACCCTGGTGAATCTTCTGGAATTTCTTCCTGGCTGAGAACTAACCTAGAACAAAGCCACACTTTCAATCAGAATTTCACAGTAGACCTAGGTCTCGGTAGGAAGCATGGTATTCAGGGCAGCTGGTGGAACACTACAAGGCTCTGAACAGGACAGAGTCACTGAACACCAAATATTGCAAAGTTTGTCTGAGCGCTTTTTGCCTAAGAGTAAAGTAGCATCCAATGAAATCAGGAAAATTGTGGTTTTACCAAAACACCTTGAGATTTCTGCACTGCAAGTCCTTTACTTCTTGTACAGTTTTCGTAATCCTCTTTGTTCCATTATAAATGAGAGCAAGAAGTTCTGCTTTGATTGGTTTTTAGAACTTATACGAAGTTTGTTAATACAGTACCCCATTTCTGAGGGATGGACATGAGGAATGAGACAGTTTGATACAACAATGGACATATTACTCCCAGGAGAAGAAATGTAGTGCAAAACAGTTTAACCCCAGAAGAAAAAACTACAATAGAGATGAAGTAATGGGAAAATTTCAGTGTCTAAAATATTACTTTGTATAAGTTAGCTAAATAGTCAGAAAGTACTTTCCATAAAAAGATATTAACCCAAGAGAAATGAAATAGATGAACTTTTAACTAATGTTTAACTATATTTCATGATTATAAATATTTAATGAGGTACATTTTACTACTCAAGTATAAAAATTGATGTTCTAAACAGAAGTCTACTTTTTATTATTCTACAATTTCAAATGCCTTTCAGCTTTTTTAGATTGTGATGAGCTTTTGCTGACTAAGCAGAGCACCTCTTAGTAGATGTCCAATGCTACAATTTGACCCCTTCTGGCAAATTAAATACAATTATGCAAACTACTAGGATTTAGGGCTAATCTAATTAATGCGGCACATATAAAGCAGATAATAATTTCCCTGGTGGAAAACTAGATTGCCTTATTTCACATTTGAACTATGGCTTGGATAAACATTTGCTCTTCAAGGAAAATTTCATTATTTTGTGTATTTTATCTACTCGCCTCTATAATAGACATGTTCGAAAAATAAAGTCAAAATTGTAATCTTCAAATGATAACATATTTTTTCATCAATTTATAATTACCAAAAGGGATATTACATAAACCTAGAAAAAAAAAGAGCAGATTTCATTTAGAGGTACTGCTTTTTCTCTAATAAAGGAGAAATTTAAAACTATAATTTTTCTTTTCATATAGCTACAAGCAGTGTCAAATATGACTTAATGGAGATAATTCTGCTCATTTACACATCATAGTTTAAGGGTTTAAAAATGACCTGGATTAAATGCATACCAATAAATTCCAATCACAAACTTTCTGAATGATGTTTATAATCCCGAGATTGAGTGCGCTCTTGTTTAAATGTATGAATCCCATTAGCATTAATCAGTGTGCTACACCGGTGCACGGGCAGAAATCAGGAAAGAATATTTTAGTTCTCCTTGCCAAGAGAATTAAAGAAATTAGCTGTCTCATGCACAGCAAAGAGAATGTTTTCTTTTTCTTTCATCCTACAAAAGTGAATTTCATAGGTAAGAGAGATGTTGGCTTCATAGGAAATGTGCAGGGTGCGGGAGGTTGAGAGTTTCTCAGGCCTGCGCCTTTGGTGCAGATTTATCTTTTCCATGTCTGTGCACACAGTCCTTCTTCATTTGTTCTTTAGCTTCTCAGGGGACTGCCAACAGCTCTCAGGCTGCTGTGTGCAGATTTCCAGCCCACAAGGATCTGTGCTTTCTTCAGAGGTAATGTCAGTGTTGGAGAGCCCTCAAAAACAACTGCGGAAAACAGTGGCTGTGCTAGTCCTCTGTTCTACTCTAGCAGAAAAACTCTCATTTTGATGGATAAAGAGAAAAAGTCTCCTTCATGAGACAACTCATCTCTTTAATTTTCTTGGCAAGGAGAACCAAAAAAATTCTTTCCTTGAGAATTGTAATACTATACTGTCTTCCCTAATCTTCTTGTAAACTTATAATAACGCAAGTATTGTGGAGATACAAAGCAGTACAGGAGGAATGTGGTTGTGTTGTGAGTTTATATAAATGTGCTAATAAATGACATTTCTAAGTGTCACTAGTGGCTGTTTCATCACACCAGGCCTTCCCACACAGGAAGTAGGTTAGGGGAGTGACACAGAGTTATAGCAGGGCATAACAATCTGTATTTTGTGGGAGATTTGATTATGTATTATTGAAAGTGCAGCCATTGCATTGTGATGGAGGAGGGACCTCACATATTTTATATGAAGAGCAAAAATAAGACATGTGATATCTTGAATTTGCTTCAGAATAATCTGGAATAAGATGACTGGGGGAAACACTGAAAAATAAGACAAGTTGTGAACTGATAAGTATTAGAGCTGAGTGACAGATAAATGGAGATTTTTAAATATTCTTTTAACTTTGTGTTGTATGACATTTTCCCTGATAATAAGCTCAAAGTTTATACTCACAAAGGTTGGGATCCACTTTATACTAAATTTGCCAGAGCTGGGGTGTAGCTTCGTGGTAGAATTTGTGCTGGGCATGTGCACAGTTCGGAATTTGATTCCCAAGAGCAGGAAAATAGAATCGAGTTTAAACACTCTTGCACTGGATAATCAATGACAAATATAAAAGCAGGCAAGCTGCTAAAAGGCAAAGGTTAAAGTGCATTATTAAAAACAGCCTGAGACCTGCATCGTCAGTCACTTACTATTTTGACACTGAACCTAGTCTTCATCTCACACTTAACATTAAAAGAGAAAACACGGCATTTGTGTGCTCACAGTAGGTATAAAGTGTATTGATTGAGAAAAACCCCAAATTCAAAATGCATTTCTCTTTCCCCACAGTCTTTCTGTCTCTCTTTCCATCTCTATTTTTCTCTAAAGTGATCCTACTTACCCAAAGTTTGAAGATAATGACCTATTTCAAATTGAAGCAGCAAACAAAGTAGAATACTTCCTTTTGGTTTATTATGAGCAATTCATCTTCAGCAACTGTTCCACTTTTCTTTAGTTTTGGCAAGCTATTCAGAACATTTCTTTCTTTTCATTCTGATGTGGGGCTGATAGGACCTTGACTTTTCCCATAATTTAGCTTAGACTGTTTTACACTAGGGAGTTCCAGTGTGCTTAGATGGTAGAACTTTTTCCACATACTTTGGTAACAGAACTTCTTATTCTAATAGACCTGCTCTGAATTTTCATTAAACTTCAATTCCATATTAACTTGGATGATTTATGGTCAGTTTTCCCCAAATATAAATTCAAACATGCTGATTGACATTTCCTACTTGGTGTGTTGTTTTTCCTGTGTAGAATGTCAATTTTGTATTTTATTTATTTATTTATTCATTTTTATGTAGGCTTATGAGATTCCATTGGGGTAAGTAACTTCCTAATTAGTCATTAGGAACAACTCCTGGAAAATCATGAAGTAATCCCACATGTTGGTCAGGTGAGTTCATTAAGGGTCAAGGATCCTATGGTCAACGGTATGTGCATCCCTTTAGTAAATAAGAAAATTGTACTGTGACTCAATATATATATCTCACAGACTTGTGAGATTATTTTACATCAGCTTCCCATATTCTTATGTCTTGCCTGATATGATGAGCTGGCTAGTAGGTTTTAAAATACAGTAGAGAATCAGACAACTATATATATATATGTGTGTGTGTGTGTGTGTGTGTGTGTATATGTACTTATTTATTTTGGTCTTTTTGAGACAGGGTCTCCCTATGCAGTTCAGGCTGGCATTGAGCTCACTTTGTAGCCCAGGCTGGTCTCGAACTTGCAACGATCCTCCTGCCTCAGCCTCCTGAGTGCTGGGATTGCATGCACCACCACACCAGGCTAACTATTAATGTTGCCTGAGGCAAAAATATTGTGCTTGGTTTTCTTTGCCTTAGCAAGGAACTGCCATGATTTGTACTTTTGACTTCCTCAGGTTTTAGAGGGAGCTCTACAATATTTGCATTTCTTACACAAATATCATGGGTGGTGGTGCATTCTTACGGCATTATCTCATGGTCTTAACACTTTCCTGCTCACAAAGAGCCAAACGAAATTTTGAAAAGTTTTGTATATCCCCCTTGCATATTGTATTTTAAGTCCAAAGAGTGGCAGAAGATGTAATTTTCTTCATATTGTAAATATTCTACTAAAAATAGATGTTATATCACTTTTTAAATAGTTACAAATGCATTCTAAGTACTACAGCAATTTGATACCTTCACTAGCCAATGAAAAATAAATTTAATTGAAAAACCATTAAGTTCTGTTTAGTAGATGTGTACATCATTTTTCCTCTTAAACTCCTGTTTCTATTTTATTTCACCATGGAGCTTCATTGTAATATATGTTAATGTTTACGTGACTGGCACGATGACTCTGTCACGCCCGACTTTAATATGTAAATTTAGATCTATGTAAATTTAGTTTTTAAATTTGAAGAATTTCCTGTAATCGGGGTACTCAAACTTCTTTTGGAATGAGTCACTATTATAGTTAGTATTAGTATTGAGTTGATCCAAATGACAAGAAGTTATATAATTCAATAATTATCAAACTTAAGAATTAAATATAATTTTACAAGAAAGGCATCTCTTGTGAAAGAAATGTGGGATGAATGGGCTTTTTGATAGTTTTTAATTCTGCTCCTACGTTTTCCTTATCTTGTGCCTTATAGCTATTCTGTGTATCTACTCTTCGGTGTTTGTTGCTTTTTGCTGGGCATGAGCCAGGCTCAGCACCAATACAATCTCTGCTTTTTATTTTTATAGATCCACATCCTGAAAAGTCTTGTTTATGTACATTAGTACTGAGAAAAGGATTTTTCTAGTTTTTAAATGAAAACTTTCTCACACTTAGCATTGCTCTTGCATCAGATAACCCCAAGTCACGCAGTAATCTTTCATCAAAAATGAAATATGAACACCTACCAGTGGACAATTTAGTGAAGTGTCCCACTGGGCCACTGCCTCCCCATGCCTTTCTTCTGTGATCTGTGCAGGGAGCAACTGAGATCTCAGAGGAATCATCAAGACCTCCCAGCTCCCATTTCCTATCAGCAGGAGTGTGTTCCCCCCCTTCTCTATTTGCCTTTCTTTCTCCTTCCTCTTCTCTTCCCCTTGTTCTCCTCCTCCTCTCCTTCCTCCTCCTCCTCCTCCTCCTCTCTCTCTGCCTGTCTCTGTCTTTTAGTCTCTCTGTGTCCCCCTCACCCTCAGTTGAACCCAGGGCTTTGAGTATGCTAGGAAAAAGCTCCTCCACTAGGTTTCATCTGCAGTTCCTGTGTACAATTTCAATCACTGCTGCTTCCCTGCAGCCAGACAATAGTGACAGCAGGAAGAACATCCATAGACTGGCTCCTCCCAACAGAGAGTGACCCTGCACCAAGATGGAGCTACAGCTACTTCTAAGAAGCCAAATGAGTGGAGGCCAAGCACCAGGTGCTCTTTCTTATATAGGGGGAAGAAATTCCCAGCCTTCTAGATGTCTGGTATGAGTTCATGTTCTCTAAAATCAAAGAATGAGTTTTAGGAACAATGGAGGTTAAGAGCAGAATATATTTATTGAGAGACAGAAGGGGACTTAGTTGCCAAGCAATCTGCCTTTTCTAGGGCTTTTTATAGAGCAAATTTATGACATGAGGCAGGCCCAAGGTGGGAAACATGGGAACTCACAAGGTGAGCATGAGGTGGGACAAAACTATAGTCAACCAATAAGATCATGAGTATAATTGCTCAGGTAAAACTGATTAAATCAAGATCAAATAGGGAAGCGAGTCACACAGCGAGCAGGCAGGAATACAGAACAGGGGCTTTTCCCATAGAGGGCTGGCTTAGTGGCTCTTCCTGGCTTCCTCAAGGTGATAGAGACCTAGTTAGAATATCAGTCCCTGATGTCCATCCCTAGGGAAGTATGTGGGTGCATTTGTTTTATCTTTTGTCTTGAGGTCTGGCCCTCAGCTGGAGGTGCCTGTGTCCTGCACAGCTGAAGGCATCTCTTCTGCTGCACTGGCTCTGTCCAGGGTCTAGCTCTGACTGCCTATAATATTTCATCTCATTTAGTTGCCTATAACATTTCTATGCTGGTGTCAGATTTTCTGTGGCAGCCCCTTCTGTGAAATGTGGGTACTATTAATGTGTACCTCCCGGTGTTGCTTGAAGTCTCTGTTGAGATGTTATATTAAAACTTTAACACCTTTTTGCGAACATCAGTTGCTCCGTGTTGATCACAATCCGGCCCCATCCTCTCAATCCCGTCATGAGATAAAGTGGGTCTGTTCACACTACACGAGGCTAAGAAACGTTTAAAATAGCCGCTCACCCACTGGGACCCTCTGCCGCGTTCTCCTCCCTTCCAGGGGTCTCACTAACCATTTTCGGTCCTCTTAGTGTTGAGAAGCTTTTGGGCTCTGAGAGGTACTTGCTTCAGCGACGTCTCCGTTAGGTAACACTTGTGCTTTCCCTCTTGTTCCACACATTCAGTGGCCCAGGCATGAAGCACTTCGTGGTCTTCTGTGGGCTGGACTGACTCGCGACAACCCCTCACTGGAGAAGGGGGACTGGATAAACATGGGCATAGCTGGAGATACAATAAAGAAGAGAATGTAAGGAATTCAACCTGGTTACTGCATAAATTTAGATAAAATTAGGACTTTTAAAGGAGTAGAAAGGGAAAAAATCACTAAATGGATCAACAAGCACCTTTCAGCTTTGTTTGGCATATTGATGTTTTATTCTTATTTAAGTAAAAGGTAAACTAGCAATATTTACATGGTGCAGGTTAGACAAGAACCAAGTATGCCTTCACAAAACTTTCCTGTGTCTTTTTTTATTTTTTCTTATTTCACATTTCACTTTGCTTGCTCGCAATCTTGTTTCAAAGCAATGTTATACAACAACCGCTGAAATAATGCTAACTACATAACACTGAGTGAAAACTTCCTCTCTAAACTCAGCGTCAATCAATTTGCACTTTGAAGACAGGATTTGATGACATTTAATTGTGACTGTCTTGATGCAGATGCAAAGGTTGAGAGGAATGTGCTGAGTTCAGCTGACATTTATTGTGTGCCCGCTGAGAGAAACGGTGGTTTTAGGTGTGAGGTACTTTGTGGATCTGAAGGGCTCCTCAATTAAAGACAGAACCCTACCCACCAGCAGCTGCAGCCTTTAGCTCTTCTATGCTTCCTATTCAAGCTCGGGCAAATATGTTAATCTTGTGCTCAGGTCAGTGGAGCTGTCACATCAACTCAGTGATAAAGCAATCAGCCAGGAATGTAAAACATAGGAGAATGGATGTCATGAGAACTAGCTGTCTTAGTTACTTGCCTTGTTGCTGAGACCCACTGCCTGACACCCACAAATTAAGGAGGAGAGGTTTATTTTGGCCCACAGTTAACTGTCCATAGTTGACTGGCTCCAAGGCAGGACCGCATGACAGCGGGGCCTGACCCAAGGAGAAGCTGTCCTTGTCTGCTCACGTGGAGGTAGTGGGGAAGCAGACGTGAAGCACCCAGCCGCAGAGGCAGATGAACTTATTCAGGTCACACCCCCAAGAGCTGCCTGTTGGTCAGACCTCACCTCCTAACAGAAAGTCAACTATAACTCCCGTAACCCAATCAGATTTTAAAAGCACCACCTTTGACCGCATGAGGCTTTGAGGAGTTATCTAGATATAAACCATAGCATTTCAGCCCAAGACTCATGCACATCTCTTTATGCAAAATACATTTAGTCAGTCCATGTCTAAGGAGTTACCGAAGTCCTAATAGTTCCAGCACTGCTGAAAGCCCAGGTCCAAAGGCTCCTCTGAGAGGTAAGCAAACACTTACCATGACCCCTGTGAAACATCAAAAAGAAAGTTAAACTCTACCAACTTTCAATGGCACAGGGCAAATATTACTGTTCCAAAGGGGAGAAACAGAGAGCCAGAAATCAATGGGAGCAAAGCGAGACTGAAGCTCACAGGGCAAACATTACATCCTGTAGTTCCACAGACAACCCACAGAGCAAGCTGTGGTGACATGTGAAGTCCAGAGAGCTTAGGTGACTCTGCCCGTACAGCATTACACTCGTCGCCGTTCTTATGGCCTGTCTGCTAGGGTGACTTTGCTCACTCCTGTGGCTTTCTCGGATGTTCCACCTTCCTGGCTTTTCAACTTTTGTCTCCACTGTACTTCTGACTTCACTCTCACAGCTACCTGAACAGTTCTCTCGGAGGCACACTGCCTGGCCCCCAGACCTTCTTCTGAAATCTGGGAGGAAGCCTCTGTGACCCAACAACTCTATTCTGCATGCCTGTAAAATCAGCACTCTGTGAATGATGCCACTGTCTGCTAGTATCGCCAACAGTAGCCAGGCTTCTTGTGTCATGGCCTCAGTGGCCTCTCAGGGCCTGGACAACTGAGCACTGTGAACAAAATTCCAGGAAGCCAATTTCCTAGGTAGTCTTCCTCCAGCCAGGTGCCCTGGGGCTCTCTTCTCAAAGCAAAGTCTCACTTTTGCAATTCTGAGCCTGCGAAATGTGTGGTCTTGCTGATTATTGATAAACCCTTAAGCCATTTTTCCTATTGTCCTGAGCCAAAGTACCTGGTTTCTAAAAATGCTAATCTTTTCAGGAACCAAGATCTCCTCTGCTCCACCTTTACAGGCCCTGACTTTACAGGAGCTCTCTTTAGTATGAAGCTCTATACCCTTAAAATGACACAGCTCTTTGCTCCTGATTCTCGTTGCTGGGCTGGCTAAAAGCCCCCAACAGCACCCATGACACAGCTTCTACATTAGACTACCTTGAAATTTACTCTGCCAGGTCAATTAGTCTGCTGCCTTTAATCTCAGTTTCCTGTAAAGTGTCAGCACATGAACAAAATGTAGAAAATTTTCTGCCATAGCATAAAACACATGGCCGGGAATCCAATTATCAAAGGAGTCCCTATTCTCAACGAAAGCCTTCTGAGCCTTGTCTTTGCCTGTTGTCAGCATTCTGATCTCCTGGGCTCTGACCATAATCTTCCATCAGGCTGAGCTTACAGCATGGTGGGGCTGTTTCTTGAGCCAGCACCTCCACATCTTTCCAAACTCCTCCCACGAATCTGTTCTTGTACCGGAATCACATGGTCAGGTAGTGTCACATGACAACCCCACTTCTCCGGTACCAAAATCTCTATCAGTTAGGCTTCACTAGAGGAATAATATGTATAAAAAAGCTGAATGGTGTGCACTGGGGACTGGAAAGTCTGTCCTGGGTGCCTGAAGGAACTTCCGATGAGTGCAAACGCAACGGCAAAGATGAGAGCTCCTCCGAAGGGGTACAAGGGAAGACTTCCTTCTTCCTTCTTTCTATCCAGGCTCCAAGCATTTTGGATGGTGCTGCCCACACCCAGGGTGGGTCTTCCCTCCTCATTTTGTGGCTCACGTGTGTATCACTGTGACGCAAGTAGAACTGTGCTCCACTGATCTAGGTGTTTCTTACTCCACTTTAGCTGGCATCACAGTGAGCCATCACATTAGACCAGTTCTGGAAATCACCCGATGCTCTGTTAGTATTTGTTGATACGACCATTCAAGCATCCTTATGTTCCCCAAGCCCATTTGCTAGTAGCACACCTGAGGTTGTCTTGCTCTGAATTTCATAACGTAATTTTTTTTTACATACCCCCCCCATTCTGGGATCGTTTGAAATGGTGTGAGAACTTTTAAAATTTTTTTTCACTTTCATAGTCCCTGTATAATTTAACTTTTTAAGCTCTATAAATATGCTCTTTTATTTTTATTTTTTTTGGTACTGGGAATTGGACTTAGGACTTTGCACTTTCCAGGTAAGTGCTGTGCAGCTGAGCTGTCTCGCTGGCCCCTATTCTTTCACTTTAATTTTTTTTTTTCTTCTTCAGTTGTGAGACATAAACATCACATAAAGTTTACCATTTTAACGGTCTTTACAATTCAGCAACATTAAGTGTATTCAGAAGTTTCTGTCACGTCTTATCCCCCTAGTTCAGTAGGACTCCTAATGTGCCTGTGGCAGAGTCAGATGGAGAATTAGCTCAGACTTGTAGTCAGCTTGAAATGGATTTCATACTGACAGAATACACAAATATACACCACGTGAGAGCTGGTTAGCCTCCAGATACCATCAGAAACACTCAGGAAAGTCCCTAACTGGTGTGCAGTATGGAGCCTCTCTTGAAACAGGGTTGTCTCGTGGTAAGAGAGCAAAAACTTGGCATTGGTGCATAATGAATGAACTGGGAAATGGATTAACAAGATTTCTCCCTAATTAACGTTCCCCTAATATCTGGCATGAAAGCAAGGCTGCATTAATGAGTACAGTGGGTGTCGCGGGTGTGCGTGATTGTGTGTCGGTGTGTGTCTCTCTGTAGGCATAGTCTGGCACAGCTCCGTGCAGCCCCTTGCTCTGTGCCTACCTCCTTCCTCATTACCACCCCTCAGCGCTCCTTTTGTTCTTCCAGGCTCTGTCATTATGTTTTTTTCTGCACGGGTGTAGGACTGGGAGAAATGACACATTGAATGATTCCATTTTTAGATAGATGTCTCAGCATACATGAATTAATCAATATTTCATAATCTACGTGATGAAAGCACCTTTTTTTCTTAGAGCAAAGGGACATTATGCTGTGTGTGTGGAGCTTAACCACCAATGATGCTAATGAAAATCATGCAGGCAAAGCCCCTTTTTTGAGTTGATAACATGCTCCAGTGTACATCATTGTCAATTACATATCAACTCTTAATCATCTTGGGAAGCAGGGGAGGAAAATCCCACTGCTGAGCTAAAGCACCTCATGGAGGGATTATTGGCCGCATTACGATCTGAACTCAAAATCTTAATTCTTTATTTTCTTTCAAACTTATTCTACTATTGTTAATTAAGTCGAATATTCCCCCAGGAAGTGGGCAAATGGGTGTGTGCTTATAAATGCGGTGGGAAGATGTGAAAATAGAGAAAGACTGAAGACAAAGAGAAAGAATGTTTCTGCATTCATTCCCTTGGCTTATGAAAATGTGTGGCTCATTTTTTCAAAACTGTAATTTGAATGTGTTTATACAGATATAAGATCTTTGTGATGTGCAGTTCTGGCGGTAAGACAGCTGCTGTTCAGAGATTCCCACTTGGATTAATATCGCTTCATTCAATAGATATTTATGAAATGTATTCTACACCAGGTAGTAAGTGCTACAGAGATAATTAGGATACATTTGCTTATTGACTAGTGGACCATACTGACACAAAAAAGTACTGTCATCTTTTGGTATCTGTGGAGATTGGGTCTAAGATCTCCGAAGTTATCCAAATTTGCAGTTGTGAAAGAGCCTCATATAAAATGGCATAACCTATGTATATCCTGTTGTACAATTAAAATAATCTCTAGATTACTAATAATGCCTAATACAAAGTAAGTGCTATGTAAATAGTTACTACACTGCATTATGTAGGGAATAAGGACAGGAGAAAAATCTGTACATGGTATATGGTCAGTACTGTTGTAATTTTTTCCTAAATATTTTTGATCAGTGGTTGGTTGGATCCATGGATGTGGAACCACAGACATGGAAAAGCAGTGATAATTAAAGTGTAATTTGCTGGATGTGAAGTTCAAGCTCATGAGTGACGCAAGCCTAGGCTGGAACGTTAGGGAGACGTCCTACAGCAAAGACTTGCACTCCATGCTGTAAGCTTAATCTTGCTGGGCCTGGTGGCCCACGCCTGTAATCCGGGCACTCAGGAGGCAGAGGAAGGAGGTTCACAGCAAGTTTGAGACCAGACTGGCCCACATATTGAGGTAAAGGCCAGCCTGAATGACATAGTGAGGTCCTGCCTAAAAAAAAAGAAGGAAAAGAAAAGAGAAGAGAAGAAAAGAGAAGAAAAAAACACTTAATCTTGGTCCTTTTTAAGCACTGTTTGTTCAGCATTTCCACATATCATGGATATTTCTTTGAGGTTTCCTAATTTATTTTAAAACTCATCTCAGTTTTGCAACCTGTTTCATAATGTTTGCATTCTTAAAATAAAAATAATGTTGTTTTTAAAAAAATTCTCACAAGTAAGTAATGCTCTAGGTATATGTGCAAAAATTAGAAGGTTTTACTCCACCAAAAACATCACAAAGGTAGATTTGAAAAACAATGAACCAACTTGAAAAAAACTCGTGACACATGAATGATATAAAAGATGGGAGGATTGGTACCTCTAATACACAAGGAGTTCTTATGAATCAATAAGAAGAAAGCATCTTAACAGACAAATGAACGCAGTAATTGATCAATGAATATAAATGGCCTATAAAATGTTAAAATTCACCAAAGATTAAGAATAGAAGTAGAAGCATCAGAGCTACTTTTCATTATCAGATTAGTAAAGATCACAGATACATGTACCAAGTATTAATTTCAGTGCTGTTAATGACAAGCAAAATTTTAAAATGATGTCATCAGTAGGAAATTTATTAAATAATGACCTATCTCCTCGATGGAATATTATACAGTCATTAAAATGATTATGCAGATCTATATTTATTGAAATAGCTATCAGTGATCTATTATTAAGTGAAAACACTCTGAAACAATCGTTCTACCATTAACCACTCTGCCACATCCTAATTCTTTACAGCTCCTTTACTTAACTGAGCAGCAGAAGGTTAGAGATGAGTCTCTGGAAATGACTGGCACAGATATTCTTGCATGGGCAGATTGTTTGGATGCCAGCGTGTGCTGGAGGCCCTAAGATGGCATTAGAAGAGATGGAGGATGGAACAAGGTTTCAAGGGACCGATCTGCCTCGCGGCGTCGGAGTAGCTGGAGGATCGGGGATAAAGGCTCTCAGGGGCAGAGCTTAGTGAGGGGCATTTGTTAAGACTGACTCTTTAGGGGCTGGAGAAGGGGCTGGACAGTGGAAGCAATGGTCAGCGTGGTGAGCCAGTGAACCAGAACTGGGACGCATTCACGTTCTGTATTTGCAATTTTGCTTTGCAAACAAGTAAACAAACAAAAGACAAACAGGCAAGAAACCAAGTCACTCAGACACGGGCATTAATGCTGCATGTGTAAACGTAAACATTAAACATAACAGCAAAGGGCAAGAACTCCAAGATGGATGAAAGACTGACGACGAGGATGTGCTGCTTCCTGAACTTCGGCCTCCAGGGCCCCCACGGCCTAGACACACCTCTGCCCTTCTTGTCCTCGCTGAGATCTGTGCCGTCCGGGCTGCCGTATCCAGCCTCCGAGAGTCAGGGCATTTCTTAGTGCGCACCGAGCTTCTGCCAAACTATTGTTTCACCTACTATTGTCTGAAAAGACAGCGTGTACTAGAAACGCGAAACAGGAAATGTCCATTTGACCTTTTCACGGTAGAAGAAATTTTCCAGAGTCCATATGCTGATGTAATTAACGACTTTTTTCCCCTTTAAAGTAGTAAGATCACTGGACCAATTGTTTCAGCATTTCAGAGGTCACAGGCATATCATATCGCTTATTATTTCTTAGAGTTATAATACACTATAATTGGTTCAGTAAAGTTTTATATTATTTTTCCAACTAGGTTTTAGAATTTTATTTACTTAGTTAGTTTTTTTAAAATTTCCTTGAAGGGTCCTTATTTTACATAGAATTTTTTCTCCATCCTCAAAGACTTAGCCCAGATCCCTATCCCCTCCTAGTGCTCCACTTCATACAGTTTTCTGTAAGAGCAATAAACAACCTCAGCGTGCGCTGGCTCTTTCTTCTGTATCTTTGCAGTACTTCCAACAAGCACTTTCCAGCATAGCCATCCCTTTGGTCCTGTTCTCGCCAGCACTGATACAATGCTTTGAGATGCAGCAAAATGCTTTTCTCACTGAAGGGGTAAGGATGAAAGCCTCAACTGGGTCTAGGAGGAGGTAGCGGGAGGGGAAAAAACCCTCACAAAGCTGGTGTTTTCTCAGCTATACTTCATGAAAGAAAGGCAAAAGGTGCTTTTCCCAACCACCGCACACCTCTTTGTTTCAGGGTAAAGCAGAGCAAGTCACTTTGTCCTGTAGCCTAAAGGACTTAAGGGTAATATGCGATGTACATAAACATAAAGCAGATGTCCATGTTTGTTTCACGCATGCGCACATCTCTTTATCCTGTTTTGTTTATCGCTAGTAGTTTCACGTTCTTATTTTGTACTTGTTTGGATCCACGATCTTTTTCATCATAAACCTATGGCTCTGATAGTCTCCATTTTGTTTCATTTCTCAATTTCCCTTTTTCTTCAGACAGTTTTACAAAATCCTAGAAATTCTTGTATCCAGTAAAATGTTCTCTTATAGTAAAATGCTAGAGCAGTATAGTATAATTTCTAATTTTAATGTGACTTTCTTTACCCAAGAACACTCTGTCCAGAGCGGATTCTTCAGTGTAGCTGAACAAAATGAACGATTGGTGCTCGGCCAAGCCTTGCTTGTGTCTTTCCATGACCAAAAATAATCAGGTGAAAAGGGAAGAATTCAATGAGTCTATTGTGTTGTGTGCTTGGTTCCAGACAACCTACATGCACATTTTAGGAATTTTTTTCCTCCCTTAATTCAGAGTGTGTACATTCTTGGACGTTGATGGTTGATTTTTTTTTTTTTTTTTTTTTTTTACTATGTAGTTAAATAGTAAAAAAGTGTTGCATGAGACACAGTTTTGCTTTTTTTAAAAAGAGTCATTTTAGGAGCATGTGAGGCTGGTGGGCCTCTTGCTGTAGGAGGAGGGGAGCCAGCGGGAGCCTGGAAAAGGAAGTCCTATGTCAGAGGGCTCCGTGCACAATTTCCTGCAGCGCCTCGGCTATGTATGCTTGACTCTAATCTGTGATTTTAACCAATCATAATATTTGCATTCTCCCTTTTCTTGCAACAGATTATAAAACTGACAATATGAGTACCACAGATCCATATTTTAAAGGGCTCCTCTCTCCAACCCTCTCTATAAGTTTGGATTGATTCATTTCCAAAGGCTTCAGAAACCACTAGCTTACTGTTTTAAAAAATGGTTTAAAAGAAACTATTAGCTTACTGGCTTTTTAAATACTACTTTCAAAAGCTACTGTCCGTTTGTCAGAAGAGAGCTCTTGAGTCATCCAAATGTTCTCTGCTTGCCAAGGAACACTTGCAGAGCTCCTGTCCCTATGTGCGGACCTGAGCAGACATGTAAGACGCGCAACGCTGTCACAGCCCTCAGCGGGAAATAAAAAGGCGCTGGCCTCCTACCGTACACCTTGCATTCCATGCATAACATGATGTGTTTCTGTGCCTCAGGCTGAAATTTCATATTCAAAATATAAGGAGGCTTCATTTTTCTTCTTCTCTAGCTTATATTTCAGTTTTACACTGAAACATTCCCTGAAATCATAACACATTTAAAAACTACATTAGGGAAGAAAAACTTAAAAAGCAAAGACAAAATTTCCTTAATACAACTTCTGTTAGACATAGCAAAGCAGGCGCTATCAAAGACCCAGAGTTAAATCAATCAGTATCCGTTTCTCACTGAGCTTTGATTTATCACTAAATGCAATGGCCGAAGAACATTAAACAGCAAATGTGTAAAGATTTTGTCTGGGTAAATACTGATCATAAAGTTCTAGTCTTAAAATGTGATTATCATATGAAACTGCAGTGAGTTATTTTCTATCATACCACATAGAAAAGAATATGAAGCCAGAAGATAAAATTTTCTTACATAGATATTAATGAAAGTCCAGTTAATCTTCTAATTTCTTCTCTCCTTAAGTATTGGACCAAGCTGTAACAGAATTCTGTCTCAGGCTTTGAGAATAGAGGCAATCACGACACTCAGGTTTTATCCGATGACCACCATATGGAGCTCCAACGCAATTCTGTTTGCTTAATTTATCTTATCCCAATGGGCACCAGCCAAAGAAATGTGATGAGTCTGAGGGTAAATTTTAAAAATTAGCCAAAATTAGACGCAGAGAGTAGAAGGGAATAGGTCATTCCCATTTAACCCAAATCCCCTTCTGCTGAGGGGTAAACAGGCTTTCATGCACACAAACCAGGTAAGAAAACAATCTATTCCATGTCCTTATATTTGAATTACTGGGGTTGCAGACAGACCTAAGAACTTTGTCTTATAAATGTTCATGGAGCTGACGTTCTTTCTCATAGAATTTGTTATCTGAATTTAGCTACTGCGCTAAGGCTGGGTCATCCAATCATTTTACGTTGAAAAGGGCTTCCCGGGCAGTGACCAGCTGGGAGCTGGCTGATAGCTGCCACGATGAACAGCCCTGTTGAGTTCTTGCCTATTTTGACCAGCTGGGAGGGTGGGTCTTTGTTGGCCTTTCTGCATTCTCTCCCCTAAATCAGTATTCAACCTCAGGAGAGAGTCTCTCTGACGTGGCATTCTACTGCAGTATTTTAAAGACCGTGTGGCACTTGGTGAACACTGAAAATGAAGAGTCAGACAGACCAAATTCAAAGCCTTGCTCCCAACCTACCACACAGGACCACAGAGAACAGACTGAACTCTTCAACCACCAATTTCCTCCCCTGTAGGCTGCATATTATTGGAAGAAATTTTTGTGCATGTGCTACTGGGGATTGAATCCAGGGATGCTTTACCTGTGAGCTACATCCCCAGCGCTTTGTATTGTTAAATTTTGTGACAAGTTCTCATTAAGTTTTTCAAGCTGGCCTTGAACGTATGAAAGGTATTCAATCTAAAGTTATTATAATTTTAAAACCCTTTCAATGTGTAACAACCGTATAGAAAGATCATGGCTGATACAGGAAAACTGACTGTTTTTCTCTGCCTCTGTCATCCTAAACCCACTCCTGTCAGGCAGCCCATCCTCCGCAGATAGCAGGCTTCGCAAGGTCACCGATGACATTCACGCTGACAAACGCTGTGGCCAGTTCTCAGTCCTCATCTGAGTTGAGAGATTAGCAGCACTGGAAACAGTTCATCTTGCATTCCACTGCTTGCTAATCTCCAAACGCTGGTGTGCACTAGGGCACCATCTTCTGGCCTCTTCTCTGCCCATATCATTCCTTGGCAATCCCAGCCTGCCTCGGACCTTTACTCACCTGTGTACTGCTGACCCCTCAGTAGATATATACACGTCTCTAGTCCAGATCTTCCCCATCAGCACCAGACCGGTGCACTCAACTGCCTGCTAGAGTTCTGGCTGTCTTGGACGCATCTCAAACTCAGCGTGTCAACAAAGGAGCTCTTTGGTCTTCTTACAGATCTGTGGCCCCTGCCGTGTTTTACACTTCAACAGTGACACCTCCATCATTTCATTGCTCAGCTTAGAACTTTAGAGTCATTCTTTCCTCTTTTTCTTTACTCACATTCATATCCAAACCACCAAGAAATCATGTGGGCTCAACCCTCAAGACCTAGCTCCTTACTGCCCCTTTCTGCCCTGTCGCTCTTGGCCTCCCCTGCGTTTCATCTGGATTCTTAGGAACTCTTCACCAGTCTTTCTGCTTTCTCGTTGCATTTACGAACTGTTTAGGACCCAAGATCATGCCGCTTTCCTGCTCACCGCCCCCAGGGCTTCCGACCTGGCTCAGCGCAGAAGCGGATGGGCCATGCACAGCCCGGCTGTCCCCTCGCCCTGTCCTCCCCGTTTCCTCTGCGCTGGCCACACCGTCCTCACTTTCCATGATCATGCTGCATAGAACCTCCTCCTGGGCCTTTTGCACTTGCTTCCCTTCTTGGAAGACTGGTGGGGACTTGTGTCCTTTTTCTTTTCCAAGTCCTTGTTATATTCCACGTCCTCTGTGAGCGTTTTCTGACCGCCCTATTCAGACTGATGGTTTCCCCCAGCCTTAAGCCTAGACTCTCCGCTTGCTACATTTTTCTTCATAATACTTACCACCACCGCTCGACTTCTATTTTGTGATTTTTATCTTTTCTATCTTCTCCACTGAAAAGAGAAGATATTGTCTTTTTATCCCCACTGTTGTATACCCTGCGGCTGTGCCTGACTCCTAGCAGACGCTTAATAAATATATGTTTGAATGAATAAATAAACGAGTGAGAGGCATCCACTACCAGACCTAGTGTCAGAACATGAAAGCAGGGCTGGGGATTTAGCTCAGCAGCACAGCGCCTGCTTGGCAAGCGCAAGGTTGTGAGTTCGATTGCTGGTACCTGAAGAAAAGACAAAAAAAAACAAACAAACAAACCACAAACAGAACATGAAAGCATATTGTACAGGGAAATAGGAATTCAGGCTCTAGTTCTGGTGAGGCCTCCTCTGAACAGGTTATGTGGAAAAGACCTTTTGCCTGAGTTTTGAAGCTGATCATCTTGCTGAGCAGTAATAGTTTTCAAATATAGGCTACTTTTGGAAGCGCAACCCTGCACTTACACAAAGAAGGAACACAATTCCTCCTTACCTTCTGTATGCCCATTACCAATGGCTTATGTTGTCTTTACCCCAGGAAAATTATATTCTGTGTGAACAAAATTTTAAAAAATTGTCATTAAAATAAATACTCAATTAATCCAACATCTCCTCTAGAGCTAGGAAGCAACAGAGTCCAGCAGAATTAGGTTCTGCTATCTTTTAAAGGCCCGAGAAGGAAATGGGACACGTACATCTCATCCTCCCTTGGATCTCTACCCTCTTGTTTGAGTTTGAATTGAAGAACAAGGAATGACGTAGACTTTGCATTTTTTGTGTTTAACCAAGTTCCTCTGGTTTGCATAGTTATAATTTAAATGAGCACTTTGAAGGGTTTTCAGTGCCTTAACTTTGTGTCAGCTAAGAAACAAAGAATCGCTACTGTTTTCTTTCTAAATATTTGCAGTATGAAAGCTAAGTAGCCCTAAAGATTTTAGAGGGTTTTTTTTTGTCTTTTTGAGACAGTGTTCCACTATGCAGTTCAGGCTGGTCTTGAACTCACTTTGTAGCCCAAGCTGACCTCAAACTTGCAACGATCCACCTGCCTCAGCCTCCCAAGTGCTGAGATTATAGGTGTGCACCACCTTAAAGATTTTTAAAAGTGCTTACATTCAACAAAATAATGACTTTATACTAAAAGCATATTTGTGCAAATTTTTTTGAATTAACTTTCTAGTAAAAACTTCAAGATTTCTATTACACGCTCATCACTTATCCAATAGATTCCCAATAAGTACTTTTGTTTGACTAACACATAACTAGATCAGTTATTGAATTTACATTTACCGAGGGAGGGTACTCTGAAAAATAGGCAAATAATTCATGCTATAAGGTTGGAGAACATCATAAAAATACTAAGCAAAGCAAACTTTAAGTGGGTATTTACATACAACCATTCAACACGTTGAGCTAGTCTGTGCGTGTGGTAAGGGGATCTAGTTCTAAAGCTTCTCAACGCATACTTCAGCTCCCAAGGGGTGTCTTCAGCATAGTGTCTTGACTGGCCTGGCTGTTGGTGTTTCTCACACCCTCTCCTGGGCTTTTCCATTCATCATGCTCCTTCCCAGCAAGTCTGAAACCCTCAGAGTTTCCCTGTGCTTGCAGGAAGAAGTGTGGAAGTTGTCTCATCCCTCCTTGGTCTATTATACTATATTTTAATTTCTGACTTCTTTGCATTAGATAATTACTGTGTCCATTTGCTCAGTGTTCTACCCCTGTGCCCATGCCTGACATTGACTAGGCATTCGATGTGTAACTAGTTTGAATGAGTAAAATAAGTAATGACGGAATGTCACTTGCTACCACATAGTGTATCAGCATACACAGCTGTGCAGTGGGAGAAAAGGACAGACACATGTAGACATGGTATGTGAAAAGAGAGATGCATATAGCTATATAGAGCAGGTTTTCTTCAAGGTTTCAGGATAGGAGTCAGGTAACCCCTCCGTAAAGTCGAAGAAGGTGTAGTATGGCTGAAGCTAGAGAGACCAACTCATTGGTGTAAGAAAGTATTAACAACCTTAACGACAGCATAGACACACAGGAAATAGTTAAGTGCTTAAACGAAAATGCTACTATTTAATATGTAAAATTTTTCAAAAAATTCTATCAGTCAGAGATTCAAATCAGCCAGATAAGGTTTCAGTTCTAATTTTGCAATAGAAGTAAGTATCTGACAATTTGGGATACAATAATAAAGTGAAAAGTAGTCTCAAATCTCACCGTTGGGCATTTCTCCCTCAATGCGACTAACAGGTTCCCAAGGCAATAATGCAATATAATCTTTTTATTTTATTCACACTGTGTGCCAACTTCTACTGTCTCTTCACCAAACCTCCCGCCCCCTGCCAGTCTGGGTTGGTTATCAGATCGATATATCCACACGACACTCTCTTCTCACATCTACCCGAGAACATGTATGTGTGACACTGTAATTCAAGTCTCCTGTATCTTCCCTACAAATCAAAGCTCCAAAAACTCTGAAAATTAAGTTTATTGCATGATTTATGCCAAACCTGTTCAGCAGCCAGTGTGGCCTAAAGTGACGTGTGACGGGTCCCACTGGATGGTGCGCCGGTTGGAGACAATGACGATGTGATTCCTCGTATTTGCTTGGTGTCTAGTAGGTCTCGGTGAATGTTAAAAGAGGGATGAACCAAAGACATATTTTCTATTGATTTAACACTTAAGCTTATCAATCATCCTTTATTCATATTTTTAAAATGTCACTACTTGAAAAATAAGAATTAGGGCTAGGGCCAGGGACTTAGCTCAGCGGCATAGTTCCTGCCAGGCAAGGGTGAAGTCATGAGTTCAATTTCCAGTACCAAAAAAAAAAAATAGGGCTAGTGAATTCCCTTTAAAATTTTCTTTTTAAACTGAAAACATAAATATTTGGTCAGATGAAAAAAGCAGTGGTAGAACCAAGAATAATATCATGTTTCCTGATTTTTAGATTATTATTTTCTTACCCAGATAAGATGATTATATATATGAATGCCAGATAGCTCACAGGCCAAAAGAAACAACTTTCTGTAAAATTGGTTAAAATTTTACTAGGAAAAATGTTGGGAAAGCCATCGTGATGTTATCTCACTCCTCTGCCTGAAAACCTCACGAGTCTCCCACTAGAAAAACAAAATATGTATCTATATCTACTTATCTATATATTTGCTTACATACACGTATACTCCCAGGAGATAAGAAATAAAATTGTAGGGCAATAGCCCAGCGGCGAGACAACAATATGCATACTAACTTGGGTAGGAGCACAGCAGGGAAACTTATTTACTCGTAAGCATGTTTTAAATATTTAATAGTTCTCTAATTCTTTCACTGTTTCTTTATGCATGTTTTTTATTAGCTCAAATGCATAAAAATTACGTATACTGTACATGAGCTTGTAGCTTTTTCTACCTTTTGAGGAAATTTTTAGCCTGTAAAATTCCGCTTTATACTACATACTTTGAAGATATGAATAACTACCAAACAATATTTTTATAAAATATTCATGGCCAAAATTAAATAATATAACAATAATTTTTTTGAATGTATAAGTTCCAGAACACAAGCACTGTCACACAGGTTAGAATTATGGTGTGATCTAGCAATTGTTATTCTGCATTATAATTCAAAATTTTAGAGCCAGGTGGGTTGCCACACAGCTGTAATCCCAGCACATGACAGGCTACATGAGGAGGATTGCTGTGGGTACGAGGCCAGCCTGAGCTGCACAGTGAGACCCCATCTCAAATAATGTAATAGTAATAAAAAGTCAAAATTTTTAAAATATTTGTTGAAGCCAAAAGATATAATACTTTTCTTTGTATTACCTACTTTACTCTCCCTGATACTGAGAAAGATGTCATTTTATTTCATTTTGTAAATTTTCTTCTGAAGAAAATTTATTTTACTGCTGTTACCTATTTGCAAGTCATCAATAATTATCCTCTATACCAAGACAGTAGCTTTCTCAGTTATAATTATCTTAGAATTTATATGATTAAAGTAAAAATATAGGAAGCATGGTCAAACTATAAGGAGAATGCGGAAATTGCAAAGTTTATTGTAGTTAAAGACACATTGTCAAGATACCTCCTCAAAACACCCCTCCTTACTCTGAACACATTTATCCTGTCACACTTGCCATTTTCTGAAGAAGTTCTGGAAGTCCTCTTGCATGAGTATCATTACAGGGGTGATCAAAAATTAGTGAATGTTGCTTCTGAGTGTCATGCAACAGAAAAAGCAAGCTCATTAAAATGTTGCAATGCATCCTCATGCTGCTCACTCACGGCTGCCATGCAATTTCTGGCTCTTCCCCAAAGTAAAAATTACCATGGAATAAAAAAGATAAAAATTTGGATCCATTCAGGGTATCAAAGCAGCCATGACAGTGCAGCTAAAGACACTCGCAAAGGAGAACATCCAGAATAGCTTCAGAAGGTGGCGAGAAGGATGGGTTAAGTGTGTCTGAAGCAAGGGGAAGTCTTTTGAGGAAGATTAAACACTGTGTGTCTTTTACCGTAATAAATACAAAAGTTTAAACACTCATCATATTTTTGGATCACATTTGGTACATTTAAACTTCAAATGACATTAAGGTAGGCATTAATCAAAGAGAGCATTCAGGAAAATTAATCTGGTAAAAGTGAATGAAATAGACTGGAAGAAAATAGGCTTAAGGCAAAGAATTGGCTAGGACTCTTGCCTTTATATAAGCAGAGTTAATGAGGTCCTCAACCAGGAAAGGACAGAAGAAAAGGCAGTCATGAGACATAAAAGGAGGCAGAACTGAGAACTGGTTGGCTGTAAGAAACCAGGGAAATTACCAAAGAGTGTTGTAGACAGAGGCTAAGGTGGGCGTATGACAGAGTTGCTGAGGTAATGAGGGAATAGATGGACAAAGTGAGAACAACATACATACCTCCTTGCTAAGAAGGAATGAACAGAGAGGAGGAGCAAAAAAGCAGTCTCACAACGCTAACGGTAAGATTTTAAGGCGGCCATAGGCCACAATACTCAGTGTGACAGATACCGCTTTGGATTTGTGACTAGGAAGTTTTTGTGACCTTTAAGAAGGTGGAGCTCCATAGAAAGATGAGGACAGAAATACAATATAAAAGGATTAAGGAATGAATAAAGGATCCAAAGAATGACAAGAGTCTTCTTTTAAAAAACAAGCCATGGAAGAGCCTTAAATGCTTATTACCAAGAGAAGCTGCTCTGAAAAGGCTGCAGAGTAGGCAATTCCAGCTGCATAATGTTCTGGACAAGGCAAAGCTACGGAGACAGTGAAAAGATCCGTGGTTGTCGGGACGGAGTTTCGGGGGGGGGGACCTGCAGAGCACCGCAGGTTGCGTGGCCTTGAAACTGCCCTGTCCCTGCTGTAATGGTGAGTGTGCGCCATTGGATGTTTGTCAAGACTGCTAGGATGTGCGACACCAAGGCTCAGCCCCAGCGTGGACTCTGGACCTGTGGACATAATGATGTAGCTTCTTCGATCGTAATAGACGAGCCCTTTCAGTGTGGGGGGTTTACAGTGGGAGAGGATGTACAGGTAGGAGGGAAGGGGTGCGTGCAAACTCCGTATTTTATACTCAGTTTTGCCATCAGCCTAAAATTGCTTTGAAATAAAGGCTATTACATACTAACCATTTCCCATCAATATAAATTTCTCTATTACACTCACATGTTTATTAGTTGTATTGTATCATACTACAGCACTTAGAAATTTCAACAAAAGCTGGGCGTGTTGGTGCATGCCTGTAATTCCAGCCCTCAGGAGGCTGAGGCAAGAGGATCGTTGCGAGTTCGAGACCAGCCTGGACCACAAAATGAACTCAAGGCCAGCCTGAACTGCATAGCCAGACCCTGTCTCAAAAAGACAAAAACAAAACAAAAGAAATTTCAACAAGACCTAACAACTTAAATATGGCCTATGTAGTGAGGCCCTGTCTCAAATAAATAAATACCATAGGAACGGGGATATAGCTCAGCCGCATAAGTGCTTGCCTGGGAAGGCTGAGGTCATGAGTTTGATTCCCAGTATCACACAAACAAACAAAAATACTATATATATGTGATGCATACAAATTTAGATACATTTCTAGAGTAGTGCTAAATTTTATGGTCTTACAAATTAATTAAAAGTATTAGGTAGCTCTCCAGTTGTTTTTTACATGTTCAAATTATTTACATGTAACATACCAGAGCAAAACTTAGCAGCTTAAGCTGGTAACTTTTTGTTATGTATCATTTTTCTAGGGGTTGGCGGAGCTAGGCAGTATCCAGCCGGAGTCCTTCCAATGATTTCAGGAAGATGACAGCTGCGGCGATCGTCATGAGAAAGCGTCTTTACTTACAGGGCCGGGACAGTCAGGACAGCTGGGCGGGTTGGAACCCTCTCTTCTGCCCGTGAGGCCACAGCTGCCAGCCCTCCACAAGCTTGCACCCTCCACTCGCACAAGCCCCCTACTGTATGCAGCTCTGATTCTGTAATTATTGCTGCAAGAAGCGTGAAACCTGTGAGAGCTGAACTGCCTTCCCTTACTTCATTTTCATTGGTCGTAGTTTTCTTTTCGCTCAGTTCTGATAAGAACTTGTGTAACTTTTATTCTGTATTCTCTTTCTTTGAATTGACATTTATAACAAAGATTATCATACAGCTGTTCTGTTATTTGACAAAATGGGTGATTTTTACCCCGTACAATGTTTTAAATGCTTTAGAAACTGACGTGTGTACACACAGGCAGAATGGACTGATATTTTAAGATTTCCTGTCACTAGAATGGTATGGAAAGTCTTACTGACTTATATTGTGTTCTGACTTCCTGAGCAGTTTTCCTAATGCTATTCCATTTTAGTCATAACGTGAAACACAGCTTGCTTGCTTCTTTCTTTTTAGTGAAAATTCAGTCTAGAACTTTGTATTTTAGTTTTCTTCTCTATTTCTTACACTTAATTTCTGTGGAATTTTACAATAGTAACAGTTTTTGCTTGTATAAAATTTCTCCTGTTGTGGGTATGATTCTGAAAATTTAAGAAAAAGGATTTCCAAGTCAATGGCCAAAATTATTCTTAAAAATAACTTGAATATTTAACATATATTATTCTTCTATAACTATATTTATTGCCTACATTACATAATTTAACTTTTATTACCTATCATCTACTCTAACTACTTGGTGAGAGTTATGTCCTTTGTAATAACTGTGTTCACTTTTTTTTGAACAATAAATGTGTACTGATGGAAGTGGTGGTGCACGCTTACGTCCCAGAATTGTCCTGGTTACTTTTCTCTCATTGCTGAGACAAAATACTCAGCGCCCAAAATTAAGGGAGGAGAGGTTTATTTAGCTCACAGTTTGTGGAGGTGAATGCCCGTTGGAACAATCATATTTTGAGAACTGTGTAGGCAGATAGTTTTCATTAGCAAGCTTGTCTCTAAGCTGCTTTCTGGGAGTTAAAAACATTCATTTTTCCAGCATCAGAATTTAATTCTTCCATTTTTTCTTTAGTACAGATTTTATGTGTAACAATACAAATTTGAATAAACACACAGTCCATAGCCTTGGTGATCTTGCAGGGAGTCGAAACCCAAGAACGGTCTCTCAGGCGGAGGTCCAAATGTGGTGTGGAATGTGCTACTGTGCTCATCCGATCAATAATCTGACTGAGTGGCCCGCTGCCTGGGAAAGACAGGAGAGCTGTGCAGTGACCGACTTACATGAGCTGAGTCTTAAGGTTGAAGAGAAATCTATTCGGCCAAGAGAAGTCACACCAGACAGAAGCAAGCCCTCGCAAAGGCACAGAATCCAGGCCTACTGCAGTTTACAGTACCCTGCAGGAGCAGAGGTGAAGAAGCCTTCAGAAGTGAGTGGAATTATATAATTTTATTTTCTTTGCATGCCAAGGCAAAGGGTTTCTATTTTACCCTATAAGTAAAAGGAAACCAGTAGTAAAAGTGTTTTTCAGTAGTGATGTTTATTCAGCAGTGAGATAAGAGGACCAGCCGCAGAGGACAGCCTGGGAGGACAGATGAGGTCAGAATGACACTTCATCTCAATTTCATTTTGCACAAATGCCATAATAATATAACCCTGCCACAGATGGGTATCACAAGTAGCAAAGGACATAACTGTAGATACTCAACACTGTACCTGAATATAGTTGACACTCGAAAGTTTCCCTTCCCCTAGCTACATAAGAAGAATGTCTAAGCCAGGCATGCTGGAGCATACCTGTAAGCCCAACAGTCTGGGACACCGAGGCAGGAAGATCACAGGTTCAAGCCTAACCAGGGCATTTTAGAGACAGAGTGAGACCGTCTCACAATAAAAAAGGGCTGGGAATGCAACACAGTGCAAAGGGCCTCAGCTCAGTCCTCAATAAAGAAACACACAAAAGTTACCTCCAAGAGCCATGGGGAAGACAGACCAGAACATAGCCATAGATAAGAGGCAGCCAGGAATCAGCAAAGAAGTCAGAACAATGACCTTCACGGGGACCTGGATGTAGTGTGGGGAGTGGAGGAAAAGGTGTGATTTAGAAAACACTCCTAAGGTAAAATCTACTGAAGTTTATAGATTTTGGGAGTAATCAGTGAGAAAGGTAAGGCTTGAGAGGGACTCACATTGACACTGAAGTTTTCAGCTCAGGAGGTTTGAAACACTTTCTGTTTTGGGCCCCATGTTGGTGGTGTAAATAGGACACATCTTCATCTTTGAAGTTCTCAAAATCTCCCAGGAAGATAGATACTTAACATGAATAGACAAAATATAAAGAACCATATTCTGTATGGGGATTTTGTATTGGTATCCCCTTTTTTGGGGGAGGGAGTACACCTAAAAGTGCTTTTGTGACTAAGCTACATCGCCAAGCCTTTTTAGCTTTTATTTTGAGGCAGGATCTCACTTAGTTGCCCAGGCAGGACTCAAATTTACGATCCTCCTGCCTCAGCCTCCCTCAGTGCTAAGATTACAGGCATGTACACCATGTCTAGCCTAGCATCAATTTCTGTATCTTTCCAAATGGGAGGAATAGTTTACTGAGGATACCAGACTGAACTATTGTTAAATTATAAAGCACGGTCAGATCCCAGCATGTGATCTGATTAAATATAGTCACTGGGTATTCTGTGCATTGAATTCCTTGAATCAGTCTTTTATGCTTCATTTATAACAGTTCAAATATACATGAGCATACCCATACACTTTTAAAGTTCAGACATAATTAAAGGCATCTCATTAAGATTTAAGAGAACACTGCCATCCCTTGCATGGCTTGTAATCACAAATCTCAACAGATACCAACTCTTCAAATGACATGAAACTGACAAGAAATGAAAAGAACCGTTAAGCATAATAAAAAAGAAAAAGCTAAGTTACAGTGAAATATGCAGAGATGAGACATTTCCAGAGAAGTAGTCAATTCTTGTGACTATTGATTTTTGTCCTTGTAGACTAATAGCACTTTCTGTTAATTGTGCCTTTTGAAACTCTCGGAAGCAGTGTTGTTTATGTCGCTCTGACATCCATATCCTGAGTGTGTACGTTAGGTAGTTTGAGGTTAACCCTTTGAGGCTGTCAAGTTTCAGTTTCTTCTTATTCTTTGCCTGACACACAGAAAAGCAAATCATTTTCTCTAACTCTGATATCTTTTCTACTCAGTTACTGACCCTTTTAATACCACATTCCCTTAATCTTTCAGTCTCAAACAGTCTCTGCTTGGACCTTATTTAAATAACTCATCAAAGCTTCAATTCATATTGGAAAACTTTTTAAAAGCATAGAAGAGTGGAGGGGTTAAAATGAGAAGAGAGGTCAGAAGTTAACGGGAAATGGGTAAACTGTTTAAGTCAGGAAGAATGTGGGGGAAAGAACAACAGTAAAAGCAGAAAAAGGAAGAAGGGGGGCCGCACAGAAATAAAAAACCGTAGGAGTGGATGTTACGGTGTGTATTTCTTTAAGAAGATGACAGGGTTTGAGAATGCATGCCATGGAAGAGAGTATGTAAGTGCCTGGCAGCGCACTGCCTGGCAGCCAAACAAGAAAGTAGGGTGACACACTCGTATAATCCTGGCACTTCTGGGGGCAGAGGCAAGAGGATGGCAAGTTGGAGCCCAGCCCTGGGCAACTTAGTGAGACACTGACTCAGAAGAGAAACATAAATAAATAAAAAGGGCTGGGATGTAGGACAGCCCAAGGCTCTGGAAGGGAAGGGAAGGGAAGGGAAAGGAAGGGAAGGGAAGG
>NW_004955435.1:5827737-5834961 GCF_000276665.1 Chinchilla lanigera
GGGAAGGGAGAGAAAAAGAAAAAGGTAAGAAAAAAAAGCAGGATGGGAGAGTTGTTTATTTTTAAAAGAAATAACCACTAAAGGCTAGGATACCTGGTTTTTGGTATAATGAGAAATAGTTTATAAAGATGGATACTTGAGAGAGTATCGGAGGGGCTTCCAAAAATGTTCTGTTTCTTGACTTGCTTGGTTGTCAGGTGTTCATTTTGGGATAAGTCATCGAGTGATGCACTAATATTTTGGACACTTTTCTATGTGAGTATTACATTTCAGCTAAAAATAAACAGGTAACAAAGAATAACTTTTCCAGCTTACCAAACTCTTAGGGAGTTCTCTGAGCTCATCACAAATCACCTAAACACTGACTCTCTGAACGTGCAGGACACAAAGGGTGGAGAAGCCCGGTTTTCACAAGGCTTGCGGTCTGTGGGGACAACGGTCCAGGTGCATTGGTGGTGTCACAATGAAAATGGTGCATGGGGGCAGCAAGGGAAGAGAAAGGGAAGGCTTCCTTCAGGAGCTGACTTCTGAGCCACTGAGTGTTTTCATACTGAAACCTGCATTTCTTAGTGTATGAAAAGGCACTTCACACACAGGCAAGAGCACATCACACACACGCACACACACACACACCTTCCTACAGGAACTTGTAAGCAGCATGCAGATCTGCAGTGTGCAGTTAGACATCCCTGGGTTGTGGGGGTGGGGACACAGGAGCAGGACGTCCTTCAAACTTCAGGAAACCCCGAGTAACAAGACTGTGCTGTCCTCCATCTCTCATGTATGAAAAGAAAAACCAACTAAATTGAAAATTAAAAACCAATGCTGTTCGGGGAGGGAAAGTAAAAAGAGTTAAGATGTATTATGCTCATCTCCCAGGTCCCCGTGATGAATGTAATCGTTATGCACTACAAACATGTACTAATAAAATTAAAAACCAAAAAAAATCTCCAAATGCAGTTTAAACAAGCAGAGCAGCGCAGGCCGACTCCCATGGGCTATTTCAGGCACAGAGCGCCCTGCTCCGTAGGCCGTGGCTGGCAGGCTCGCATCTCAGCTTGATCTCTCCCTCTCCCTGCCGCTGCTTCCGCCCTCTCCGGTCCATAGCTGTTGACTCCGGGCCCCTCCCTGGTAAACATCCGGAACGCTGAGCCCTGCCTGGGAGCCTGCTTCCTGGAGATCCCAAACTCTCCGCAGCTCGACCAACCCTGATGGCCAAGATAGCGACAGGCATTCAGAAGGGCTGAGGACGCGGGCATGAGCTGAGAAGCCAGACAAGGGTCCCGTCACGAAGCACTCAGCAGCTACGTGAAGGACTGTCCCTATAGGCCGTGGGCCGCAGGAAGCCGTCCTGGGGCTTCCAGCGGGAACGGCATCACCTGTGTGTGGTTTTGAAATATTACTTTGGCTGCAGGGTGGACAGGATGGATTGCAGGGATGCTCTGAGCGCTGAACTGATGTCTTTCAAAACCCATCTTTCTTCCTGTAGATATCAATGGTAAAATAAAAGTACCCTTCTGTCTTTCCCGTCCTTGAGCTGTTGCTCTTATCAGGAGGAGCTCTGAAATCCACCCCGTGGTGTATTCAGCCACAGAGGTAGGAGACATTATCCAACATTAGCTTTTCGAGACGCTGTAAGAAGTAGTGTTAGACGAGGACTTGGGGAGTTACTCCCTCTGTGACGATGAAAGCAAAGCGATCAGTGTCATGGACAAGCTTGCGATGGTTGAGTCTCCAGTTATAACACCAAAAGGAGGACTTGCCCTTCTGCTAATCTCACGTCCCTGATCTCTTTTCTTATTTTTATTTTTCACCCTTAACCCCAGATACATGATATAGATCCTAGTTGTACTAGCACCACTCATTTTTACAGGAATAAATTCACAGTCAAGACTAGATTCTTTAAAAGCGTTGTTGAGGTACAACTGACAGAAACACAAATGGCATATATTTAAAATGTACAAGTTTAATAGGTTTTAATGTTTGTGTACATCTACATAACCATGATCTACCATCAAGATGACAAATATTTCCAGCACCCTCAAAGTTTCAATATTCTTCATCATGCTTTCCTTCCTGGGTCCCCTGCCCTCTTCCCCCAAGCAATTACCTATTTTCCCTTTCTCTATAGATTACTTTGCATGTCTAGAATTTTATACAAACGTGATTACACAATGTACACTCATATCTGGCTTCTTTCATTCAGCATAATTACTTTTTGGATTCTATGCAAAAAATTCAATTGCATAATGTTTGCTGTTATCAAATGTAGAGAGGACATTCTTTGATTAGAAAGCACTGAGGACACACAATGATGTGTGTTTATTGTTGCAAAAATGAACTGAAACCTTTCACCTGAAGATAAGAGTGTCTTTGAATTGCAGGAGATCCCTATTTTTTAGTTTTGCCACGCACTGTAAAATTAATGGGAAGTAAGGACTGTGATTGTAGTGGATTGATAACTAGTGGTCAACTTACAACCCCCAGCTGGACTGAGTAAGCGTGGTGCTGGGTGTAGGAGGCCCACCTGGGGATTGTTGCCAGCAGCATGAGAGGCAGAATTGGAGAAAAATAATGCTTTAATTACTAAAACGCTTGGTATCCGCCTATTTATATTAGCTATGCCCTTGGTTCTAGCTCAATAAAAGGTGACTGAGATTGGTCATTGGGGCTGCAGTCCGAGAGGCTGTAAGCCTCCTGATCCCAGACTTTTGCCTCTCTTGTTTTTCTTGTCTCTCTTTCTTTTCCTTATCATCCACGAGCACCTTGTTCTTGGGACCTATCACTATAGATAGAAGGCATAGTGGCACACATCTATAATCCCAGAACTCAGAGGGCTGAGGCAGGAGGATCTCTGTGAGTTCAAGGCCAGCCTGGGCTACTTAGTGAGTGCAAGCCAGCCTGAACTACATAGCAAGACCCCGTCTCAGTCTCCTCTCTCAAATTTCTTATTAGTACATGTCTGTAGTACACAGTGATTACATTTGTTATGGGGAGTTGGCATGTGTGTAAAACACATCTCAGCTCTTTTTACTTCCCCTCCCTCTCCCCTTCCTCCACCCTCCCCTTCCACTTCCCATTTGCAGAAGATCTAGTGTTACATTCTATTCCATACAATGTAGACCTCCTCATATTATTTTGGAGAAGGGATGTGTAACTATCTATTTCTTAGTTTCTGGCTTAGTATTCTAGACCTTTACCTAACCCAGCCTGAAGGAAGACATCCTTGAATTTCATAGTCTGACAGGGCCTCCAATCATGGGCCTTGTGATAAGCCCCAGTAGAATAACCCTGACCCATTATTTGCCCTATGGGGATGATATAAGGTCTTCACTAACCCTAAACCACTGTTTTTGTGTGTGTGTATTGCCTCGTGCACATCACAAGAGTGGGATCCTCTTATCTTGTGCTTGCTGGGAACATTGTGGCAGCTGGGGTTATAGCTCAAGTGTTCCTTTTCTTGTGAAATGCTTTGTCTCATTTTCACACTTATGATGATGTTTTCAAATACTACTTTTGTATGTTTTATCTTATAACTGACAATTATTTGGAAAAAAATTTAAAATGTAAGCCTTCATGCAGTTACCAGACAATCCACTGCAGCATTCTTAGTGAATATATCTGCATGCAAATTCTTACTTGTTTGAGAAATGTTCTAGGATCCTTTGAAACTAGCAATGGTTAAATGAACTTTTGGTTACCAGATCTAGCTGTATAATATTATTTGGCTTCTTAAGTAGGATATAAATAGTATTGATTTTATTCTACAGGTTGCAATACTAATTTTACTTACAAAGAAATTAAAAGAAAGAAGGTTGAAAACGTAAATCTTCCCGGGAGCTTCTTAATTCTTCTTGGGATCTCTTATTAAAGTTTTCTCAGAGGTTATAACTAAGAAGCAATAGAATTTAGTTTTAAGAAACAATAACAGCACAGTATAATGTTTAAGTATCAGTTAGGCAAGATAATGATATAGTTCACGGTAAGGGTTTGTTTGTTTTAGTACTTCAAAGGGAAATCCTACCTGACTCATGTCAACCACTGCCCAGGTCCTAGGGCACACTGTTGGCTTGTCCCATCCCCTCTGCACTGTGAGGTGAGCCGCAGAAGCGCCCCCAGGCTCCCCCTTCCCGTGGGCCTTCTCACCTCTGCAGTTCCCCCACTGATTTCTTTTTCATGCTGCATACACCTCAGAAAGTCTGATGTCGGTACTGCTCATGTAAGCTACACTTTAAAGCTTTCATTGGAGTATAAGGCACACCAGAGGAATGGAAAGTCAATTTAAAACAATAAATAGGGAAAGCAGAAAGCGTAAACAAAATGTGGAAGGGTGAGGCTTCGTTCTGACGAATGACGAGGCTGCTTCCTGTGAGCCTTTAAAGACTTATTTTTGAAAAATGTTCTTCCCTAGGAGTTCTTTGGCTTTCTTCATAGTCTATTACGCATTTCTTATTATACTTACAGAAAAAAAGCCTTCCTGAGAAAATGTAATTAAAAGTGAGAACAACTGATAAGTTGAATAAAAACTATCAATGTTTTTTCAACCTAAAATCATTGACTGTTAAGAAACTTCAAGCAAGTTTCAAGGGTAACAAACCAGCAAATGTAAATTTTGTTAAAGTTCTTTTTTTACTGCTTCTGCATTAGTATGATTGCAACTGTTTCATTCAGATTTAGTAAATTTATGATATAAGAAATATAGTTGTGTTTTTCTGAGATAATTTAAAATTGACACTCCTATCTCTCAGAAAAGTAGCAGGTAGGAAAGGGCTGTGGGATAATGTTACATTGCTGGCCCAACTGCCCTTTTATACATAATTTTAAATTAATTACTGTCTCGGTTACTTTTTTCTCATTGCTGAAACAAAACACCTGACACCCAAAATTAAGGAAGGAAAGGTTTTCGTGTATAAGTTTCAGTCCATACTCGGCTGGCTCCAAGGCAGAGTGGAACGTGGTATAGGTCAACAGTTCATGGAGGCCGAAAACAGCAAAAGCAACTAGAGCAAAAAGGGGAGAGTAGCAAGCAGCCTCTTTCCCTCCCTTCCATTGTATGCAGGCTGCCTGCCCCAGGGCAGGGATAGCACTCACACCCATAATCCCAGCATTGCACCATGGATCAATCATGAAATCTAGAAGCCCGTCCCATGACTGCATGAGGGTTTGGGGACACATCCAGACACAAACCATAACAATTACCAAGTGACTTGTCATCATTGTTAGGGGGTCATAAGCAAATTATATTTTAAAATACATTTATCTTTAATTGGCACATAGTAATTGTATCTATTTATATTTCTTTTTTAGTCCTTAACTGGAAAGCAGGCCACTTTTGTTTTTAAAAACCCTAATAATTAACTAAAGTACAAATCCACAGGGATGTTTTTCAAATGCAAAATAGATTGTGTTATTGCTATAATCACAGTGTCTGAAATCAGGCATCTTTTGCTAAATTTCAAAATAACTTACAGTCATTCATGTTCATATAGATTTTTCATCTACAAATTAGGTAATTAGACTGGAACATTTATGTATTGTGTAAGATATAAATTTATTTCATTAAGCATAATTTAAATCTGTAATAAGACAACATCTGCTACAGTTTAAAAGTACCTGTAGTCACCATCATCAACAGGATTACTGTTGCTCTAGAGCTATCAGTGTTTCTAAGTTAAATGTTCATTCTGTGAAAACAGAGCACATTTTACTTTTCTCTTTCCCCTACCGTATCAAACTTAGGACTACGTGCAAAACTGATGCTTTATGCACATCAAATAAATTATGAGTATGTTGGAAGCCCTGGCTGACAGACCTCATCGTTTATAAGGGTAGAAATGTATGCTCAATGGAAAAAGTGTGGGTCCTCTTGAAGAGAAATCCTTGCTTGGGAGCTTACGGGCAATATGATCTCGTTGTGTTACTTAATTTCTCTGAGCTTCTCTAATGAGCTGAGGTGATAGTATCTCGAATTCTTGCAAAGATTAGAGACAATGACTGAGAGTGGCTTGGAATGGGGCTGGCCCAGTCCTGAGTTCTTCATCTGATTCTCACCCTGTAGATGAAGAGAGCAAGGGTCATCGCTGAAGTTGCTCACACACCACCCCACTGCCAGCAGATGCCTGAGCCCAGTTTCAATGCCAGCTTCGTCTGTCTTTAAATACAATACTTAACACCTCCTGTACTGCACTTTTTAAAAATGTCATCCCCAGAGGAGAAAATGAATAAGAGAGGGCAAAAACGACAACTGCAAAACCTGAACAGCGCATGCTACAGTCAGGCGATTTCTATTCTATTCCCTTCATTTTGGGTTTAAAATGCTGATTATAGTAGGGTGGGGAGTTGGCCTTGGGAGTTGGTGTGGGGGGGACATTTACTAATCTTCATTATAGAGGTCCCTCCTCTCTCTGTGGCCTCAGCCTCCTGGTCATGGTCCTCACCCGTGCCCTGCCTTGAGAAGTGCTCGCAGGATTGGGAAGATGAACGTCGGTGAGAGCGCCTGGCTCAGAGGCCAAGGACGACTCCTACTCAACCTCACAAGCTGCTTCAGGAAGCAATAAGACCTCGGGGAGGCGCAATTACTAGACTCACTGACTTTGGGGAAGTGTCAGCGTCCAGAAAATTTAACTCCTGACCCGACGGTGGAATTGACGAATAAAACTGTACCGACCGGGGCTGGGGATTTAGCTCAGCGGCAAAGCGCCTGCCTGGCAAGCGCAAGGTCGTGAGTTCAGTTCCCGGTACCGGAGAAAAACCAAAACCAAACCAAAACAAAACAAAACAAAACTGTACCGACCAACCTGAAACATGAATAGCAACCTACTATATCATATAGAGGGGTGTTGCTAGAACAACATGCAAAGGCAGGAGAAAAGACGTAATCGAAGTAAAAATTCCAGGGACGCTAACCAGTTGAGGTACAGGAGACATGACAGTCTGGACAACCTATATTTACCTAAGAAATAGCTTGAATGTCTTTCACAATTATGATGTATATGTAAATATTATTAAAATTAAATTTCCACTGCATTTGATCATGCTATCCACTAGTGGTATTAATGTAGAACATTTCTCCACTCGGATTAAGTGCATGGGGGCAGGGGCAGGCCTTTTTTGCAGATGTGTTTGTTCTCATTGAAAATATTTTAAGCCCTGTAAGCTTTACAAAAAATGAAATGCTGACAGTAAATGCACTTGTATTGCTACTAATTTTTGTTCTGCTAAATT
>NW_004955435.1:5835061-5853327 GCF_000276665.1 Chinchilla lanigera
TTTATTTTATTTTTTTTCCAGTACCAGGAATTGAACTCATGACCTTGCGCTTGCTAGGCAGGGGCTGTGCCACTGAGCTAAATCCCCAGCCCCCTAAAATTCTTTTAAAGGCTTGTTTAATCTATAAAATTGATTTGACACTTCACTCATGGATTAAGACCCATCTGAAAAACACTGGTATTGGTCAGCTTTCCTACGCTGGGACAAAATGCCCAATATCTATAATTTAAAGGAGACGTTTAATTTGGCTCAAGGTTTAGGGGGATTCAGTCCATGAGTGGTGCCTGCAATGCAGAAGCGTCATGATGGAAGGGCATAGTGGAGCAAAGCTGCTTACTTCATGGTAGCTGGGAGGCAGAAGGGGAAAAGCACCAGAGACAAAGAGATCATGGAGCAGGCATGATCCCCAAGGTCATCTTTCCATGACCCATGCAGACACACCTAGAAGTGTGCCTTACTAAAACCCTAGGTATCTCTCAAGCCAAGCAAGTTGACAATTAAGATTAACCATCACAACGCTTAATTAGGTGATTATTACATTAGTGAATGTAAAAAATCATGGTAGCTGTAACAGTAGCAGCAAAAATGAGAGAAATAGATGTAATAATTAGACTCAGTATATCCTTAAGATTGTTTGAAAGGAACAGAGTGAGAATTTGGATAACTTTCAGTCTGGGTAACCTGTTACCATTCATCAGGTAAGGAGCACTGGAGGGAGAGCAACTTTGATGGAGAATAGATTCTACTTTGAGCATGCTGACCATGTTGCTTTAGTTACTTTTCTCATCACTGAGACAAAATACCCGACACCCAAAGTTAAGGGAGGAAAGGTTTATTTAATTCACGGTTTGTAGAGATTTCAGTCTATGATCAGCTGGCTCCAAGCAGGGTGGTACATAGTGGAGGGGCAACAGTTCATGGAGGCAGAAGACAACAAAAGCAACAAGGGGAAGGAAGAGAGAGGACAAGCCTCATTCTGTTCATTATATTGCATGCAGGATACCTACCCTAGGGCAGGTGTAGCACTCATATCCTTAATCCCAGCACCCTTAATCCCAGAATTGTACTATGAATCAATCTTACACTCTAGATTCAGACACCTCTGAAAAAGCCCTATGACTGGATGAGGCTTTGAAGAGACATCTAGATACAATCCATAACATTCTAACCTTGGTCCTCCACATAATCAAGCATATCCCTTCATCCAAAAGCACTTAGTCCATCTCTAAGAGTTATAAAAGTCTTAACAGTTTCAGCATTGTTGAAAAGTCCAAGTCCAAT
Organism: Chinchilla lanigera; assembly: GCF_000276665.1. Lineage (NCBI taxonomy): Eukaryota > Metazoa > Chordata > Mammalia > Rodentia > Chinchillidae > Chinchilla > Chinchilla lanigera. The sequence continues at coordinate 5,836,343 of NW_004955435.1, forward strand.
GTCTCCTCTGAGATTTAAGAAAAATTCTTAGCTTTAAGCCCCTGTAAAAATGAAAAGAAAGTTAAACACTTCCAACATTCAATGGCACAAGATGGACATTTTCCTTCCAAAAGTTACAAACAGGGACATACAAAGGAATGGGATGAAAGCAGGTCCAAAATCTAGCAGGGCAAACACTAAATCCTGTAGTTCCATGTGCAGCATCTGAGACAATCTGCGGCAAGATGTGAACTCCACTTCTGGTGGTTGTGGTTCCCATGGCTTCTCTCTTGGGCCCACTTTGCTCCTTCCTTGGAGCTTTCCTCAGACAATCCACATTCCTAGCTTCTCCAAACTTCTGGGGTCCCCACTGCACCTTTGTTTTCACACTCACAGTTTCCCACACTACCCTTTCAGGGGCACACTGCCTGATCTCCCAGGCCTTCTTCTAAAATCTGGATGGAAGCCTTCCTGACCCCACCACTATTGAATTCTGCCTCACCTAAAACCAGTGCCATGTGGATGATGCTAAGTTCTGTCACCAGCTGGAGGAGTAGCCAGGCTTCCTTCTCTCTTGACTGTAGGGTTTCAGTGCTTATGAACCAAATCCTAAAGAATGACTTCCCTAGGCTGCTGCCACTCTGGAACATGGTATGTTAGGGCTCTTTTCTCAAAGAAAATCTTTCACTTTTGCAATCTTGAGGCTGCAAAGCTATCTTTTCTCAAACCATCTTTTCTAGTCTTCTGTTCATCCTCAGCAATCAAAATCTCCTCTGTTCTGTCTTTGCAGCCCACAGTTTTATTGGAGCTTACTTTCTGGCCAGCCTCACAACACTGTAAGTCATTCTGCTGGTGCTCTTGATTCTCAACATAGATCTGGCTAAAGCCCCCAACAGTTGCCATGCTACCACCTCAATATTAGGCTGTTTTGAAATTTCTTCTGCCAGATTAATTAGTCCATGACCCTTAACCTCAGTCTCAGACAAAGTCTTTGGACATGAGCAAAATGCAGACAAAGTTTCAGCCAAGGAATAATGCACATTGTCCGAAATCTAACAACCAATGCAGTCCTTCTTCTGAGCAGAAACCTCCTGAGCCTGGTATTTACTGGCAGAATTTCTATCAGCCTTCTGGTCTTCTTGGCTCTGACCAGGATCTCCCATCAAGTACCACCTAACGTGTTCCAGCTCTACTTTTTCAGCGAGCATCTCTGAACCTTTTCAAACTCTTCCCACAAGCCATTCCCAAAGGCCCGTGATATATGGTCAGGTATAGTCACAGCAATGACCCCACTCTTAGTACCGAATTCTGTCTTAGTTACTTTTCTCATTGCTGAGACAATAATTCTCAGTGCCCAAAGTTAAGGGAGGAAAGGTTTTTTTTTTTTAACTCAGAGTTTGCAGAGATTTCAATCCCTGATGGGCTTGCTCCAAGGCAGGGTGGCACATGGCAGAGGGCAACAGTTCATGGAGGTGGAAGACAGCAAAAGCAACAGGGGCAAGGAAGGGATGGAACAAGCCTCTTTCTGTCCCTTGTACATAAACTACCCACCCTAGGGTAAGTGGAGCACTCACATCCTTAATCCCAGCACCCTTAATCCCAGCATTGCACTATGAATCAATCACACACTCTAGATCCAGTCACCTCTGCAAAAAATCCTATGACTACGTGAGGTTTTGGGGAGGCATCTAGACACAAACCATAAAGCACGTGATGCTCAGATACATCAGACAGAGGATTCTAGTGGACAGTTAGAAGTGTGAGTTGGGAGTAAGGCACAGTGGTGCATGTCTGTAATCCCAGCACTTTGGGAGGCTGAGGCAGGGGGAATTGCAAATTCAAGTCCAGCCTGGGCAATTTAGTAAAATCTTACCTCAATGTTTTAGAAAATAATTGAATTGGAAATGAGGACAAAAGTCTGAGGTACAGATTCCTCAACAGGTAGATGGCAGTTGAAGTCATGACCATGGATTCTACCTAGGGGAGTGTGGGGAAAGTGAATTACGACCAAACCCTGAGGGCCAAGGTTATCGCTCAGAGGCACAGCACCTGCCTGGCAAGTGTGAGGTCATGAATTCAATTTCCAGTACAAAAAAAAAAAAAAAGGTAAAAAGAGCAAACCCTGAGGATTAGCTGCAGGTGAGACAGAAATGGAAGAGGGAGAGAAGAGAAAGTCTCCGGAAAGGTGCAAGTTCTACTAGTCCTCATGATATCCTGCATTGCCAATAGTACTGAGCACAGTACTACTGTGGATGGAAGGAACTGGAGACAGTGAGGGATGTGAGAAATTTAGTACGAGTAGAAGATGGAGTTCCAAATCATCCTCCAGCTCTGCTCAGAGTTTTCTTCCCCTGTGAAGCTGTAATGCTGAGCTAAATGATTTCTGTGATGTTTAATTTGTAGCAGAGCATAGATGGGTGGAGAATATGGGAAGATTAAAAAAAAACTAGCCCATGAATTCACTTGCACAAATTTTCTTTGAGTTTTTACAGTGTTCAGTTACTGTTTTAGTTACAAGGACATAATGATGAACCAGACTGACTATGGAAATGGTCATTATAGAGAGAGAATCAGACAATAAGCAAATATACAATTTCACTTATAGTATTTGTAGTTACTGATAAGAACTATAAAGAAAAATAAAGTGGGCAAATAGGGTAACTTGGGCAGCCTCCTTTTAGTATCTGTGTGAAGCTGGATGAAGTGAGAGTGTTCTAATATGAAGAGTCTGATGAAGGACATTCCTGGGAGGAAGGATTGCCAGGTCTGCCCAGGAATTACTTGGTGTATCTCAGAAACAGCAGGAAGAGCAAAACCAAGCACAACCAGGGCAAATGAGTAATATGGTGCATTACTGGTGGGAACCAGACTTGCATGGGTCTTGTTGGCTATGGAAAGAACTTCGTGCTTCTTTTGCAAAGGAAGCTGTTGAAAGACTGAACAGAGAATAGCTTGATCTAATTTTTTATTTTTAAAAGTTCATCTCAGCAGCTGTCTAGACCATAGAAAGCAAAAGTAGTAAAAACAGAGAAGATGATAGAGGTTGATAGTTTCAGTAATCCAGCAGAAGATGATGGCTGGAGTAAGACTGGCAAGGTATCGGTCATCTCCCCATTGCTACAGTAAAATACTTGAGGTAGTTAAGCTATAAGGAGAAAAGGTGTGTTTGGACTCACAGTTCTGGGATTTCTACTCCAAGATCTGGTAAGGTTGGAACAGCATGCAGGGAGCACATAGCAGAGCACCTCACTCACCTATGAGCCAGGAAAGAACAAAAAACAGAAAGAGGAATAAACTGGGGTCCACAGCCCTCTCCCAGGACACTCTGCAATGACTCAAGGACTTCCCTCCCACGGGGCCCCACCTCTTAAGAATTCTATCACCTCGCTGCTGTGGTGGAGCACTCTGGTAATCTCAGCACTCTGGGAGGCTAAGGCAGGGAGATGGCAAGTTTGAGCTGCACCTGGGCAGTTTGGCAGCTTAGTGAGACCCTATCTCAAAATAAAAAAAAAAAAGGAGATGGGATGTAGCTCCATGTGAAGCTCAGGGTTCAATCCCCAGTAATGGAAAAGAAAGTTTTAACACCTCGCTGTCATATTACCTTGAAGAGTACACCTTTGACACATGAGCCTTGGGTGACACTTATTTGAACCATAGCGAGAGAGGTAGACTAACTTTAACTGAACAGTTTGCTGTGGCCAGATTTAATTCTAAGTAAGTTATTTTCACTTTAAGTTTTTGTTTTTTAAGACATAGTGTTGCTACGTAGTTCGAGCTAGCATTGAATTCACTATATAGTACAGGCTGGCCTCAAACTTATGGGGATGCTCCTGCCTCAGCCTTCCAAGTGCTGGGGTTACAGGCATGCAATGCCATGTCTAGCTGTTGTCTTCATTTTACATATAAGGAAACTGAGGTAGAAAGGTGAAGTAACTTGGCTGGGATTACATAGCTAGGAGTGATAGAGGTAGAATTCAAACCCAAGCAATCTGCCCCAAGAGCTTGCCTGCTTAATATTTATGCTAGACAAAATCAGGATACATCTTGAAGCTAAAGCTGACAGATCTTGATGGATTCAATGTTGCGTTTGAAGGAAAGAACAAGAATCCAGGAAGACTCCTAAGACTTTGGGATTGACAACTGTGTGACATTTAGTAGAATAAAGAGGAGTAGACGAAAAAGCAGGGATCAAAGATTCTGATTAGCTGGTTGTGGCGGTGCATAACTGTAATTCCCCCTGCCCCCCCCCAAAAAAAAAGAGCACATGAAGTTAAAAATGCTACATAAGGAGAAAAGAAGGAAGGGGAAAGCAAATATATATATATAGTAAGGATAGTTACACTACTAACTTCTCTTAGTTCATTGAAAAGAAAGGTTTGTGCTAACATTGTTTGGACAATGAAATGCCTATGTCTTGTACTCTGAGTAACTAATTTAAAGATAACAATATGTAATGTATTAGCTATTGTTATTCTCCTATTGTTTTGAAATTTTGGGATATTTTTTCTTTAAAATAAAATTTTTAAAAAATGTCACATAAAAAAAAATGTCACATAGACAGCTAGGTAGAGACTTTAGTAAACACACTCAGCACGTTGGTAGCTGACAACTACAGCTACATTTGAAGTTAAGTTGGAGAAAACTTAGCACTATGTTAGAGAAGTATTCCACATCAACATCTCCCAGCCTTTTCACATATTCTCCATTAAATGTGGTCCCAATTTTGGAATTAGTGGAATGATCTGCTAATAAACAACAAAAATATCCAAGTTAGCCAAATCTCACTTTCACCAGCAGTCAGCCCGAGAGCAAATGCTTTTAAGAAGCTCCTAGAGGTCTCATCACCTCAGACCTGAGGCAGGAACACCACACACCTCCAGCCTTAACTTCCCAGAATTCAAAGAGGGTGAATTTTCCCCGCTACAGAATTAAAGCTATCTTTGATGGCAACCCTCTTGCTGGTTGGTCAATGAACTTTGCTTACACGGTACACCGACTTGCACAACCCTCAATCTGTTCAGACTTACAAAATACTGTCCCTTTGTCCCCACTGACCCTGACTTCAGTATTTGACTTTTTACTTCATCTGACCTCAGATAATTCAGCCTTTTTAGACAGGCCTCAAACTTTTTTTTTTTGTTATTGTTTTTCTTCCGGTACCGGGAATTGAACTCACGATGTTGCGCTTGCCCGGCAGGCGCTGTGCCGCTGTGCTAAATCCCCAGCCTCTCAGGCCTCAAACTTAAGATTCACTTTCCTAATTGTGCCTGACCAAACCTGCCCTATGACTACCAGCGCAGAGCCCAGTGCCGGTGAAGCTGTTTGTATGAGAATATTGTGTGGGAAACCCTCCGCCTTGATTAGCGTGGTGTTTACGTAGGTGAACACATTCTCAACACTCACCAAACTACCCACATATTTGCTTCAGCTTAAAAATATCTTAATGTTAGCTGGGTGTGATGGTGCACACCTTTAATTCTGGCTACCCAGGGGGCTGTGGCAGAAGAATCATAAGTTTGAGGTCACCTTGGGCTACATAACAAGACATTAGCTCAAACAAAATCATAATTAAAAATGCTATTTCTCTCAACAGAGAATTAATAAAGTCCCTAAGTCCCCCTCTTCCTTAACTGTGTGCTATAAGGAGTATTGCTGATCGTCCCTTTTTGAAATATGCCCTCCCTGAGGCCCTTTTAAGGCGTGAGCTGGTTCTCCTTTTCTTCCTCTGAGTGATCTGCTCCGTGCCCCGCCATCCCCCCAGCATCCGCAGAGTACCCCATTCCTCAGGACTCATCACTGTCCTCATGAGCCAATGAACAGTCATACCGATACCTACATTTTCAACACTCTCAGGGTGAATCTTCAAATGATCGAGGTTTGCTTTACTCAGGCTCCTGCCTGGAAATTCAACCTCAGAAACGTATGAAAACAAACCACTGTCTTTGCTAAGATAGGTTTTCCTATGACTTCTCTGTTTCCAGAAGACGGCATCATCATTTTCTAAGTATTACTCGTGACATATTCTGCAAACCCTTCTTCTCTACACTTCTTGCCAGTGTTTGATCTCTTTTTATCCAATAAGCATTGCGTCCTATCTCTTACCTATAATTCCCTTCAATACTCTCCTTCCGTTTTCACCCCACCTTTTAGGTCAAATCTTCATCCTCCTTGCGTTGACCATTTGGAATTCCCTAAGGAAGCTCACTTCCCTTCACCTAATGCACTGCTGCCAAAATCTTCCCTTAAGATACTGTCACTACTCTGCTCGAGAGAATTCCCCTCACTTAAAGAAATAAAGCCAAACGAGTCCAGCTTTCAGCATTCTTGTCACTCGGAATCTCATCTACCACTTTAAGTTTACACAACACTATTCTTTTTCCATTATGCTGGGAGCTAACCAAACTTAATGACTTGCTATTTCCTGAGTATTTCTCAAACTTTTCTATCCTCCTGCCCCCTACTTTTTTTTACACTGCTCCCTACGATTAGTTATTCTAATGGAAACTCTATCCCTCCCCCACATCCAGTCAAATTTGAGTCACAGTAGCCAGAAATGAAGAAAAAGGACCTTTGCAAGATTGCAAAAAGGACCTTTGCGTATATCGTTCATACCCTAAAATACCGACTACATTCCCTAAGGCAAGCTAGGTTTTCAGTGTATGGGAAAGTGTTACCTGAATATAGATATATCTTCTTTTATGTCTCTAAGGGATAACATTTTATTTTGTCAAAGTTTTTACTCTGAAAAATTATGTTTAATTCTTCATACAAAAAGAAAGCAAATATTTGATGAAAAGCTAAAGCACTTCACCATCTTCAATCTAATTCTACATAGGGAGGGTCACTGTAGCCTTATTCCATGCATTCCAGACCTGTCTCTGCGTTTGTCTACTCCTATACAAAAAGTAGTTACGTGCAGCAACCGCTTTGTGATAAGAATGCCTGATTCTAAATTTAATAGCAAATTACATACAGATACAAAATGTTAATAATCAGTGTCATTCTTTTAGATCATTTTAAGCATATAGATATTTGATCATGATGGTGCATTTATTGAGCATTTTTCTGACATGCACTCTTCTAAGTGATTTGGATAAGGTATTTAACACTTAAACCATGAAGTAGCTACTATCATAATCCTCTTTTTATTTATTGACTGGTACCGGGAACTGAGCTCAGGACCTTGCGCTTGCCAGGCAGGCGCTCATGCCACTGAGCTATATTCCCAGCCCATTATCCTTTGTTTAGAAGAGACAGATTTTAACTCCATCAAAGCCTGATGCACCTAGGCCACATTTCCAGCTAACAGGCAAAAGACCGGGGATTCTGACCCAGGAGGTCTGACCAGAGCCCGTGCTCTGAAGTGCTTCAGTCTGCGCTTGGTCACTGGGACAGGAAGCTGTGAACTGGGACTATTTCTGTGATCCTTGTTTCTCCTGAGTCATGGTGGTAGTTGCCCTCTCCTTGGGCTCAGACCTCCCGCACTCCTCACACACTTCTGCTTTTTGGTAGCAGCACTGATCTGACTCTTCAGCTGGGTTGGGAAAGGAGTCTGAAATTAAACAAGTACTTGATTATATCCATTTGACCCAGTGGTGTCAAGTCCATGAGCAGGGACCCTGTCACTGTGTGTCTCGTACGTCTCACATAGTAAGCAGGCAGCAAACAAGTGTCCACATGGATTGTGTATCATTGACTAGGGAGTTTCTGAGCTAGTCTGTTCCCCATTCCAATAATCGAGGGCTCAGCTGCAGACCATGGCAGGAAAGAAGGACTGAAGAGAAAAAACTAAGCTAGATCCCTTCCTTATTTTTATCAAATGCATACATATGGTCAAAGGATAAAAGGAAAGTTTTACAACAAAAACTACCAATTTCACAATTACATACTGATGTCTTGTACCCTGAGTAATTAATTCAAAGACAATGATATGCAATGTATTAGCCATTGTTACCCTCTTATCATACTGTTTTGGAAATTTGGCTTTTTTGTTTTGTTTTTTTGTTTCTCTAAAACGAAATTTAAAAAAAAAATACCAATTCCCTTCCTTCTCTTTCTGCAGCTAGTTCTTTCCCCACTTGAAACTTTTTCTATTTTTATTGTTCTGCTAGTTACCTGCATATTTTAAATAATGCATCTATACTGCTGCTATACACCACCATGGTTATCCTTGTAAGAAATATACATACTTAAGCCTTTTTCTTTGAAATATGATGTATGGCAGGCCCGCGGTGGTGAGAGATAGCACTGCTTCTTGTCTAGGGATTAATAGAGCTCCCTGTGGGTATCTTTATCAAGGCAATTACCACATTTATGGAAACTGTTGATTGTCTTATTGGCTCCTTCATGACAGGATGAGCAGCTTGTGGAAAATTATCATGCCTCCCCTTAAATTTGTGGACCCCTCAGAACTACCACAGCAGGCAGACTCATTATAATGTCTCTTTACTGAATGGATCACTGAATGATTCCTGTGATAAAGTTACTGAAATGCTTATGAGTCATGAAAAAGGGAAGATCTTAATGACTGATCATCCAAGAAGCTAGTAAACAGCTGGTTTCAAGCTTGATTGACCAATGCTTCCTGCCAGCCCACTAGGCAAAACTTGATATTACCAAGCCTTGTCTACACAAAGCATGGACAACCTACACTCCTAGTATGAGGAAATGCTCTCAGTTCCTAAGTAACAATATGAGCTGATTAAATGTAAGAGTTATCTCCACTATATTATAAAGTGAGAAGGAACTTCAAAAGGAAAGAGAAACTGGTTTAGGGGGATGGGAAAAAGGAAAGGGAAAAACAAAAAGAAAAAAAAAAATATATACATATATATAAGCTAGTTAAAATAGTTATACTACTAATTTCTCTCAGTTCATTTGAAAGATAGGTTAGTGGTAACATTGTTTGGACAATTAAATGCTGATAGTTCATACTCTGAGTAACCGATTCAAAGATAACAATATGCAATGTATCAACCATTGTTACCCTCTTATCATATTGTTTTGGAATCTTGTTTTTTTATTTTTTTATTTTTTTGGTTCTTTTTCTTTAAAATAAAAATTTTAAGAAAGAGTTATATCTACTGATTCCAGAAACAATCTCGAGTACTATAAAATTATAGGAGGCATATTATATTTCTAATTAACTAAACTAATTGATAGTTTCAAAAAGGAGCTGGAGGGCCAGGGATACAGTTCAATAGCACAGCGCCTGCTGGGCAAGGTCCTGCGTTCAGTTCTCAGAACCAAAAAACAAAAAGGGATTGGAAATATATTCCACTTTTAACAAATATTTTATAGATCTTTTACAAATGGGGAAGAGCTGGGCATGGTTGTGCACAACTGTAATCCCAGCACTCAGGGGGCTGAGCAGGAGAATCACGGCAAGTTTGAAGCCAGCCTGGGCTACATAGTGAATCCGGGCCTATGGAGTGAGTCCAGGCCAGCCTGAACTACAGAGCAAGACCCTGTCTCAAACAAACAAACAAAAAAACAAACAAAGTAGGAAGGGGATCTGGAGATGGAAGGAGAAGGACAGGGAGGGGAAGGGGAAGTAAGAAGAGTTAAGATGTGTTATATACATGTCCCAGTGAACGTAATTATTATGTACTGCAAGTACATACTAATAAAAGTAAAGGAAGTTTTTAAATAATTTACTAAGTTTAGTCAATTTTAATTGTATTATAGTGTTAAGACATAAAAGTTAAATATGCAGCGCCATTGTTGACTATTTTTACAAAATATAAATGCCTTTTCAATATTAACCTTTCTCTTTATTTTTCTACTTCCGTAAATGGCATCTCTATGTTTTTTTTTTTTTTGGTACCAGGAATCAAACTCAAGACTTTGCGCTTGCCAGGCAAGGGCTGTGCCACTGAGCTGTATCCTGGACGTAAGGCATCTCTATTGATTAATCAAAGTCCCCAGTTATTTTAGTACCCTGTGTCGTGTCGCTTGTCCCTTACACGAAGTTGTCCCTGGGTACCCAAGACAATATATGTTGCAAGACCTCCCACAAGAAGTAAAACCCTAGGATACCCGAGGGCTATACATGAAATCTGAGGAGTATTTGTATTCACCCAAGTACTTTCAATAATCTCTAGATTACTTATAGGAACACGAGGCAAATACTGTGTAAATAATTTTACTCTTTTATGTAGGGAATAAAGACCAAAGAAGTCTCTATGTGTCTGGTACAGACGCAGTTTTGGGTGGGAACAGCATGGAGCTGCAGTTGCTTACATCCTTGGCTGCCGGGCCTGCCAATGTGCAGGACGGGCTGTGCTCTGTGACCAGTTCTTGGTTGCTCTATTTTCATAATATCCCTTGCACCTGTTTCCTCCCACTTCCCCACTGTGACTCCCACACGCAGGCAGGTTCTTACCCTCCTTTTTTAAGGCCTTTAAAATAGATCACTGCTGTGCTATGCCACCAAATTGCTCCACAGTGCACCATCAGAATGGTCCTTCAAAAACACAAATCTCACTTTTCTTAACCATACCCAGGATGGTTGAGACCCAAGAGCTCCCTGAGTCTGAAAGTCTTCTGCTTCCTTCCCTCTGCCCTCTGCTTAGGGCGGGCCATCCTAGAAGTTAGCATTCACCCTGATGGACGTGACTATTTGCCCTGGTTTGTCCAGAACAATCTCAATCTCACCTGTTATCTCAGAGTATTTATTTTATTACTGTATTTATTTATTTAACTATGCACAGGGGATTGAATGCAGGGCCTTTATATTGAGCTACACATCCCATTCCTTCTGTATTTTTTTTTTTTTTCACTAAATCACCTAGGTAGGACTCAAACTTGTGATCGTCCTGCCTTAGCCTCCCAAAGCGCTGGGATTATATGTGTGTGCCACTACACTCAGCTCGGTATATTTATTAATAACCACTCTTTTGCCATTCTCAAAAGTTCCCAATGTGTTGGTCTGCTAGGCTTGCCATAAAAAAGTGTTACAGAGTGGGCGGTTTAAACAACAGAAATGACCCAATTTTATCTTGTGTGTGTGTGTGTGTGTGTGTGTGTGTGTTTTACCAGGAGCTAAACCTAGGGTTTTTGCACTGAGCTACATCCTAGCCATTTATTTGTTTATTTAGAGACAGGTTCTTGCTAAGTAGCTAAGTTTCTCAGGCTGAGCTCAAACTCACAATCTTCCTGCCTCAGCTTTATAACTCTGGTTAGGCATCTGCAACCATGCCTGGCCTTAATTACCTGTTTAATGGGTTTATCTACAAGTGCAATCACACTCTGAGGTACTGGGAGTTAGGGGTCAGACACAGGAATGGAAGCTGGGACAAAATTCTGTCCGTAACACTCAGGTTAGACAAAAAATTGTATAAAGTTATCCTCCTTAAAACAAGTCTTCTTCAGATCACTTCTTGGCTCCTGTAGCCAGGTAAAGAAGGGTCAGGAGCGGAGGAATCCTAAAAGTCAGGGACGGCAGTAGTATCTATGTCTGCCAATTTTTAATGTAGCCCAACAGTCAAGAGACACAGAGAACAAAATTGGTAAGAGCCGGGTCCCTGTGAAGTAGGTGTTCAGGATCAGGCTGCAGTCTTCAGTGGTGAATGTCAGGCTAGACAAGGAAAGTGATGCGCTAGCACAGGGGTTCGGGTTCCACAGGAATGCAGAGGCTCCCCAGCGGCCAGGCGTTTGCCTGAGGATACCACATACTCAGCTGTTCCCCACAAAACTCAGTCCCAGCCTCACCCCCATAATGGCGCTCCTACCTGTCCATTAATTGATTCTGGAACAAAAATGACACTCCACTTTGGAGAGAAAGAAACAGCGGATCCAGAGGTCATTCTTAACTCTAAGAAATTCAGGTCTGTTGAATCACATGAAAATATAAATTATTTAACTTCACTAGCATAGAAATTACTTACCTGCATTGCATTAAAATACAGTCATCCCTTGGTTCTCATGAGGAATTTGTTCCAGGACTTCCTCTGAATACCAAATGCTTGCATTCTCAAGCCTCTTACAAAAAGTGGCATAATATTTGCATATAATTTAAGCACATTTCCCATATGCTTCCAATCATCTCTAGGTTATTTATAATACCTAATACACTGTGTAAATAGCTGTTATACCCTATTGTTTAGGAGCTAATAATAAGAAAAATGTCCGTACATGTTCAGCACAGATGCAATTTTCTTTTTAATATTTTGATCCCCGGTTGATTGTATCCATGAATACAGAAAACAAATACACGAGGCTGGCTGTATAGTAATAGATAATAATTCCTGGAGTCTAAACTGTTGCTCACAAGATATACTAAAGATCACAGCATTATTTGAGCAGTCTTATTCAGAGAAATGTATTAGCTTTCTAGTTGCTGGGCATAATATCTGACACTCACAGTTTAAAGGAGAGGCTTAATTTATTTATTTATTTATTATTATTATTTTTGGTTTTTCTCCGGTACCGGGAACCGAACTCACAACCTTGGAGAGGCTTAATTTAGCTTATAGTTTCAGGACATTTGGTCCACGTTTGGCTGGATGCAAGGCCAAACCATCATGGCAGAAGGGCGTCCTGGGGCAAAGCCACTTCAGTAATGGCGGCTGGGAAGCAGCGTAGGGTAATAGCACCGAGGGAAAGGTGCCGGGGACGCCCGCACGACCCATCCAGACACGCCCAGAAATGTGCTCCACCAATCCCCTGGGTGGCTTCCAGGCTAATCAAGTTCACACAGTCAAGCGTAACAATCACAAAAATAAGGAAAAGTTTTATTTTTGTAAGTTGTGATTTTTATCAATGGTGTGATTAAGCACTTTTCAAAGGAAAACTCTAGGTGTCGACTCTTTAAAGCAGACGTATAACTCTATTGTTTTATATGATTCAGTTAAGCAAATGTGACTCGCTTTCCTTTAGTTATGTCTTCATTTCTTCTCATTTTCTTTCCTGAAAGAAGACAATAGGTAATTGTTACACTTCATGAACACAACAAAAATCTGACCCACCTCACCTGTCCACCGTGGAAAGGAAAATAGACTGGGTTTTACAGGAAAAGATTTTGCTCTTGTAAATTAAAGATTACTTCCCTCTCAACTCATTCCTCCTTTCAAAAGTGCTATTATTTTCCTTCTTATACGCTATATCTATATCATTCATGTGCTCTTTTTTTGTCTTATCTTTATATAACAGAACACTCCATTTCATTATATTTAGTTCTAAAATTACTTTGAAAGAAATAAACCCCCTGTTCTCAATAACTGCCATAAGAGGATTACTTTAAGTGTTAAAGTATTTTTTGCTTTCCAGTTCTAGGATTGAACACAGGACTTCACACATGCTACCCATGTGCTTTACCACTGGCTATACCCCCACCCAAAGTATTTTTAACTGGACTACCATAGGTGATGAAAGTCTATTTGAAAGTCCTTATGCCTAACCGTGGCACCTGGACAAATGAGGGGAGAAAGCTTGCATCCAGAGACATGTGTCACCTTCAGTGACCCGGTGACTTTGCTACAGTGCTTTGCTATCACACCAGACAGGAAAATCAGTATTCTCAGCTCTATTCAAGAGGGGAGCTGAATAAGAGTAGGGAGGCCAGATATCTTAAAATGACTAAGAGTTTTCTTCTATATAGAAAGGATTGTTAATAATTTCCAAACGGGGCTGGGGATTTAGCTCAGCGGCAAAGTGCCTGCCTGGCAAGCGCAAGGTTGAGTTCGGTTCCCGGTACTGGAGAAAAACAAAAAAGCAAACAAACAAAAATAATAATTTCCAAATGAAGGAGAAAGGGGAAAAATTATTATAGAAATCTATTTTGCTATAGCTTATTAAACAGAACTTATGTGAAACTATAAATTTTGAAAAACCACATTTTTAAAAAGACTGCATTTCTGTCAGTGATCCATTTTATTAATTTCTCTATAACTTACCGAACTACATAAAGTATATATAGCCTAAGTACTTACCCTTCTTACTTCATCTCTACCACATATTCAAACTAATGCATTCTCTAAGCCTAACCATTAGAAAAGAAGTTTACTGATATTAAAAAATCATTGAGGCCAAGAGAAAAATAACCATAGCTCATACTATTTTTTTTCTAATTTTCCCCTTCGTGTTGTATTTGGTAATAGATACAACCCTTTTCTTATATGCTTTCTGGTCATACTGCTAGGTCATAGGAATATATGGGCTTAGAGAGTTGTAGCCAAAGTACCGTTATACTGATCCCGCTATCAGAGGATTTGATGGCAGAATAAAATGAGATGTGGTTGCACTGATGACACAGAAAACCTGTATCTACTGCACATGAAGCGTTTTGTCTTCAGGTTTGTATTATCTGCAATCTCCTTTACCTGGAAATCTTTTCTTTTACTAGAAAGTTTAAACAGCTAAGACTTCCTCTTTACCTTTTTCCTATATCTGCAATAATTAATCACTACAAACTTAGCAGCTTATGATGCTACAGAGCTTTGCTATCGCACCAGATAGGAAAATCAATATTCGTAGTTCTATTCAAGAGGGGAGTTGAATAAAAGTGAATGATTCTTTTATAATTCTTTACTTCAGGAGTCCCAGATTATGTTTCGTGGGGCTAAAATCCAGGTGACAGAGGACTGGCTCCTCCTGAAGGGTGTAGGGAAGAATCTGCTTTCTGATGCTTCTGCTGCTCCAAGCTGCCTGCATCTCTTGGCTCCTGGGAACTTCCTCCTCAAATCATCCACTCTCCTGTTTCCCTGGTGGTGCATCCTTCTCCTGACTTTGGTCCTTCTTCCTCTCTCCTGTCAGGACCCTGTTGTTATGCTAAATCCACCCGGATAATCCATATTAATCTCCTCAGCTCAAGATCTTTGTCTCCATCACATGTACAAATCTCTTTGCCATGAAAGCATCACATTCAGGGGTTTTGAGGATTAGCATATGGACATCTTTGGTGGTGGCAGTCGATAGGAATCTACCATATTCTTATCGCCTCATCTATTTTGTCCTTTTGCATATATTTCGTACATGTATTTATTTAACCATAAACTAGTAGAACAAACAATATAGCTTGGATCTGTTTTACAATCACCCAGTCTGTGTGACAACCCTAGGCTTTTCTTTTTACTCTCTCAGTGGATCAGGCTTGTACCAAGCTGGGCTCAAATTCTTGCTACAGAAATTTGACCCATTTAAACTGAAGATTGAAAATTTTTGAATGTCTGCATGAAATTCATGTAGGTTACCTAGAAACATCGAAGGAACAAAAATTTGAAGAGAACATATTTCATTAGGTTCCACCATTATAGGTGTTCCAAAAATGGGTCAGTAGGCATCAAAGGGTTACTACTCTCCCTCTTCCCTGGCGGCTGGGCTGTGGCCCCACCACCTTGTTGTTCAAAGGAGTTTTTTTATGTTTAACTTAGTTTCAGTTGCATTTACAGTCTTCCCTCATGCAATTTTCCTTTCTAAAAATTATCTTAAATTGACTGGGCCAGGTGTGGTTGTGCACGCCTGTAATCCTAGCACTTGGGAGGCTGAGGTAGGAGGATAGCTATGAGTTCAAGGCCAGCCCAAACTGTGTAGTGAAACCCTGCCTCAAAAAGATAAACAAAACAATTGATTGGAGCATGGGGGTTCTCATCATAATTATATATCATTAATTGTACATAAAAAATAAATGTCAGTATTAGAGCAAGTGTTTGTTAACCCAGGCTCTTAAACCCCACGTACAGCTAGGGCCTGTCCAATGATAAAAGCTTCCCTAGTAATGCTTGTGAGACTCTCATTGCTTTTTGATTAGCAAGGAATGATTTACGATTTCTGTAGGTATTGAGTTCACTTTTTAATTAGTACTACCAAATATAGATTTAATGCCAGCAAGCAGAATATTTGATCACCTGGAATGCTCTAACCTTTAGCCATGAAATACCTAGACATACACTCCACAGTTCTGTCACATTTGCCGCAAGTTAACTTTCCTAATGCAGAAGACTTTGGTATTCTTGCAGCTCTTCAGAAGACATTGCATTTGGAACCCATCCAGGTGCAAGTGAAGTCAGTGTTTCTGTTTAGACTCACTGGTGAGTAATACTTTACCCATAACCCTTCTGAACGCCTGCCATGTGCCAGCCTCTTTACGAGGTGCTGGGTACAAAGAAGAATAAGGCGACTGGCTCTGTACAATGCCTGGCAGTGGTGAGAGGCACTCAAGCAATGCTCTCTGAATTAATGACATAATCCCTGCCTCTATCCTGTGGGAAAAACCGACACCTAATTGGGGCATGTCACAGGCCCAGAACGGTGAATTCAAGCGAAGGTGGGTGTGGACAGGAACTGCTGGCATGTTTCAGATGCCTCCCTGAGTTCCTGACATGGTGTCAAGGACACACTGTCCTCTCCAGTGACACCCCCGGCTGTCAGAATCCTTATTCAGGCCTCTGATGCCAGGCCCTCCCAGGGAAGCTTGTGACACTGCGTTTGAACTCCTATTAATAGGCTCCGTCAGCTCCTCAGCAGATTGCATCTTCACATCAAACAGCCAGAATCCCCAACGACGACTTCCTGGCTCAGAGCCAAACCTCTAGCATCAAAGCCATGTTCCTTGCAAATCAGCTCCACGTGATGATAAATAAAGGCATCAGATTCCAAACCAATTATCCCCTGGTGAAAGGCATGTTCCTCAAGGGCACACTGGGCTTTATTTAAAAAACTGTAACATTGCTGGTGCTGGCCTTGAGAGGCCAACAACGGACGCAGCAAGCTGAAGAAGGGAGCAACCAGGAACGGGTTTAGAATCGCGTTCGGCTGTGCTACACCGATCTGGGGAAGCGCAGGAGAATGAGCGCTTTGGCACATTTTGAGTTTCTGCCTTGGTCATGCCCCAGAGGAGAAGCTTGCACTTCTGAACTCAGGTCTCAGGACTGTGTGATCTTAGGCAGACCATTCTCTAAGCCCCAACCTGTGTATTTGTGAAATAACAGATATTGAACCCTGACCTCACGTCTGTTCTACGCAAAGCCCAATAAGTGGTATCCGTTATGTTAATTAGAGCTACTAAC
>NW_004955435.1:5853552-5878016 GCF_000276665.1 Chinchilla lanigera
GTAATTTTAACCCCGATAGTAGATGAATAAAATGAGACTCACATTAACTACTCAGTACCCTGAGTAGTGAGAGAGAGAAGGTTCAAATTCAGGCATGCTGACTTCTGTGGCCGGACTGTTGCCCACACCATAGTGCTTCTGCCTGAGAGCACCAGGGTCTCCTCGTTGTGACCTTGCTCCTGTCTATGTGTTCGTGACTCGCAGTGTCTGTCTATGACCTCACCAGGACAGAACGGTCATCATCATGGTGTTTGCGGGGCTGGGGATTTAGCTCAGCGGCGCAACGCCTGCCTGGTAAGCGCGAGGTTGTGAGTTCGATTCCCGGTCCCGGAAAACAAAACAAAACAAAACAAAATCATTGTGTTCGCCTGGGTCACTGGACAGTCCACCTGATGAGGTGAATTCCCATGGTAGACAAGGAATCTCCGTCGGGACCCTGACTGAGCTAGCTCAGTTCAAAAGAAAATATTATATCTGACTCAAACAGCACAGGGCAGTCCTCAGTCATCATCAGCAAAGCCATTCGCTAAAGAATATTGCAAAAAGGACGGGCTGTAGCGAGCGTGGAAACGTGTACTTCAATCCCAGGTTAGATCGCGAGGCTGTAAATTGAATCAGGCACTTCATCTCTGAGTGTCTTTTATTCTGCATTAATGTCTTGCAGCTTATTCTCCGGGTTTCACATGCGCATGGGCAGCTCACCTCCCTGCTCTCTGCTCTCCAGTTTTCTGCCTGCTGATTGCTGCTTTGTCGGGGCTCCTTTGCCATCTGGCTTCCAGTGGATGTTGCAGTAGATCAGAGGACCGGGAGAGAGACAGGCTAAGATAATCTGCCCTGCTCCCTGCTTTGTCCCAGGTGTTGGGCAGCAGCTGGGCAGCCCCTCTTCCTGAGCTTTGGCCGGGTACCCCTGTTCTCACCCCTTATTCCTTAAGTACCCCAGTGTCCTTTGTTTGCTGTTTAACCCGCCCACACCCTGCAAATAGCCTCTTCACTACAGTGTCCTCATGGAACTCTTTGGAAAAATTATATTTTTTGGTTGGATCCTGAATAGTAAAGCATGCAAAAGGGTTTCAAAATTATAAAGCATTATAAAAGTACAGTCTATCAAATGAGTATTGTTTGTTATTATTTAACTGTAGTTTCACCAGCAGTACTATATTGTGAAGTTTATAAAACTTTCCTGGTATTGCTATGTATTTTACCGGCCTAGACACAAAAATCAGAAGCCAGTGATCACGGTTATTACTGGCTGGAGTGAACCGAGATCTAGTTTTCTTCCTCTTCATTCACTAGGAAACGGTCTGAAAGCGGAAGAGTTATAACAATGAAAGGGTTTCCAACCTAAGCGAAACTCTCCATCCTCTAGGTGCCTAAAAGTGGAATAAGTAGGTATTCGTTCTAAGTAGAGTGTGTTTCTGTCTATATAGACACGTGCCTATGTGGCATTTTTAGTGAAACAACTATGGCAGTTGCCCCCACAGCTTTTACTGTGACTCATTATATTTCTGTTATTGGTGTCTTATTTTGAAGGCAATCATTTAAATGCACTGTAAAATTTATTTAGACATTATCAGGGTCTTATAAAAAGGTTTTGGTCAACCTGGGTGTGGTGGCACATGCCTGTAATTCCAGCACTCGGGAGGCTGAGACAGGAGGATCATTGCAAATTCAAGGCCAGCCTGGGCTACAAAGTAAGCTCAAGGCCAGCCTGAACTGCATAGTGAGACCCTGTCTCAAAAAGGCCAAAAAAAAAAAGAAAAAGTTGTTGATCCAGTCCTCAAAAATGAGTGTATATAGAATTTTGGGTAAACTTTTGGGTAGCACTTAGAGAAAAGAATGACATCATTTTTTCTATATTCTACATATATTTAAAGGTCTAAAATATTTAAATTATGTACTTCATCCTATTTATAAGGTAAATATATTAGGATCCTTTGGCTGAAAGCAACAGAATCCATTTTGGACATATTTAAAAGATAATTTACTAAGAGGACACAGGCCTATAGGGTAGTTCAGTTAAACTGGAAGATCTAGATGGATGAGCTCTACAGAGTTCAACCATCAGAAAGTCTTGGCTGAAAATATTTTCTGACCTTGAGTCACCTTGTTCAAGATTCAAATCCCAGGAGAGTCAGCCTGGCCTGGCTTGGGTCCCAGGTGCACTAGTTGGCCAAGGGAGCTGGTTTACTTGGTTGGCAATCCTGGCATGCGGAATAGAGGGAGTGCTCTGCCAAAGGAAAACCAAGGGGCTAAGGCCAGGAGAAGGGGGAAGACATTCTGGCTGGAAAAAGCACAGATTCTACCACAAAAGTTGTTGGAACATTTTATGGCATATTATTGAGATATTAAATATGCACACTTCTTCCTTAAGTAATTTTTTCAATTGGAGCATTGGAACATTAGAAATTTTGGATGAACTTAAGGTAAAAATGAGGCCATAAAGGTAGTTCTTAAAAATTCTTATAAAAACTACAATTTTTTACTTCTTTTTTCTTTTTCTTTCTTCCTTCTTTTTCTTTCTTTTTCTTTCTTTCTTTCTTTCTTCCTTTCTTTCTTTCTTTCATGTAAGTTCTCACTATGTAGCCTCCCAAGTGCTGGAATTACGGGTGTGTGCCACCATGCCAGGCTTGAAACTATAATTTCTTCACCTGGACTGCTCCAGGAGTATACAGTTGAGGCTGGAAAACATTTTCCTCTCCATAGCTCACATCTTGGGTCAGGAGAAACAAGGGCTACACAGCTACAAGCAACCTGTTTTTATTACAGTGAAAATGAAGTAGTACGGAGGGCAGGAAAGGGTGTTATATTACTCTTTCTTTACCCTTCTAGTTAGAAATAATGATTTGGGGTTCAGAAAACTTGGAGTTGACAACACAGACATGACAGAAGTCCTTGTATCAGGGTTCACTAGAGGAACATATATAATATAATATAACACATAAATGATACGTAAAGGATTTACATGGTAGGGGTACAATGGCTGTCTGCAGAGTCAGGTGTGGAAGAGTGCAAAGGGTCTGCACACCGGAGATCTGGAGGGTCCAGCCAAAAGTTGAAGATGTGGAGCTCATGGTAAAGTCCCATGTGAGTCTGTGTCAAGGAACTTCTTCTGTTCCCTACATTGGAAGGCTGAGGAATCTGTGCTGGAAGAATCCTGGAGCAGGATGTCCAAAGGTGCTGGCAAAGACTGGAGCGTCTCCAAGGAAGCAGAAGTGAGACTTCCTACTTTCCCATTATATTCCATCCAGTCTACAGATTGGTTGGTGCCACTCACACCCAGGGTGGGTCTTTCTTCTTCAGTACGTCAGTCATCCAGGCACACCAGAACTAGGCTAAACCAATCAGTTAGACATTTCTTATTCAAGTTCACACCACAATTAACTATCACAGTCTTCAAAATGTAATTTTTTTTTTCCGGTACCTGGAATTGAACTCTCAACCTGTGCTTGCCAGGCAGGCACTGTGCCGCTGAGCTAAATCCCCAGCTCTTCAAAGTATAATTAACTTTAGGACAAATGTGCTGTGCAATGGGTGCATGCTTTTTCAGATCTGCTTTTTGGCCATGGAATTCTCGGGCATAGATAAAGTACTGGCCCACCAGCTCAGGTATTATGTGCTACTGTTTGCGGCCAGTACTCCCGCAACTAAAAGGAACTTCTTGGTTTTGACTTTGGTATTTGGGAGTGAAAACCAAGTCCTTCACACTGAGCTACTCTTCCAGTCCACAAATATTTTATTTTGTGACAGTCTTGGTAAGTTGACAAATTGCCCAGGCTGGGCTTGAAGTTGCAATCCTCCTGCCTCAGTCTCCTAGAGGGCAAAGATTACAGGCATGTGCCATTCATTAGACCCTAAAAGGCACTTGATAGGTATTTTTAGAACAATTGCATCAACAGTTGAATATACACACTATCTATAAAAGAGATTTCACATGAACGGACATGGTTTATGCAGAAAATTTAAAAGTGAATGGTTGTGCTTTTTTGCATACTTAGCATAATGTGTTATGTCATTTATTCTTTTTTTCAGGGTGTGTGCTGAACATTTGCAAATTTTGGAAGGAAGGAAACTATTTTTCAACCACTTATCTCTGCTTTGGATTTAGATTGGTTAGTTTTAACTACCTCTATCTTACTACATGGTTTAGTTATTTCGTATGTTTGTTGTCCATCTCCCCCTGCTAGAAGCAGACCACAACGAGGTGGAGCCCTTATCTTGTTCTGTGTAGTCCTGGGATTCTAGTATGTGCTCAAAAATATTCCGAATGGATTAATGCTGCATAATTTGCATATTATTGTGGTTAAATTTTATGTTTTTTTTTTTTTTTTTATATTCCGAATGGATTAATGCTGCATAATTTGCATATTATTGTGGTTAAATTTTATGTTTTTTTTTTGTTTTTTTTTTTTTTTTTACTAAAATGACATTGCTACAAGGGCAGTATTCTTTATTTTAATCACCAATGTACCATAAAGTGGGGTTAGTACATTTTTAGGTTTAAGTAAATATTTTATGAGTGAATAAATGGAATATGTTAAGAAAAGTCAATCTGCCCCAAGTGATAGAGAAATACAAGTTATTTAGAATATTGCTAAACTGAAGCTTTAGTACAATATTTCCTGATTAAAATAACTTTTAAAATGAATATATACTACTGGGCTATATGCAGAGTTTTCATAAGATTTCAGCCCCAGTAGAACATATTCCTTTCCAAGAATAATTCTAGAGTGATATGTAGCCGAACTCCTACTTTTTCAAGATCATAGATCAAAAGTTATTTACTGCACTTAATAAAATGTAAGATTTGTTTTAAAACTGCATTTTAGGTAACACTTAAATTTAACACTTATTAAAAATGAAAACCAACGGTGCCCAAGTTCCAAAGATCAAGCAATTTGTTGAGTTGTCTCTAGAAAACACAAAATATTTAAAGTAGAGCTAGAACAAAGGAAAATTGTTCTGCAGAACTAGTTTCCTTTTCTGTCTCTACAGACAAAAATACACCTAAGAGGCAACAGCAGCCTCCCTTCTCACATAATTAACAGAGGGTGCTTGGTGGAAACTGCATGAAAACTTTCCTCAGAACCCCAAGTTGTCCAGTGATATGGTTATTATTTGGAATAATTTCCTTCTGTGCAGAATACCTATTTCAGAATAGTAAGGGGACATAGTACATTCTTTGGTACAGCTGCAAAGAAGTATATTTTTATGTTACGTAATCATTAGTCAAGTATATAAAATGACCCTGTGAGTTCTCTCATTGTGAATGAATTCCAGTATCAAAAGACTAGCAGGGCACGTAAGGAGCACACTTGCATTGTTCAAATGCACATGTGACTAGCTGTGGGCTGGAGCTGTGACTCTGGGCCTATGGCGTGCAGGTTAGTGTGCTTTTCTTTCAAGACAAAAAATGTTAATGAATGAGTTGTTTTCTCTAAATTGAAACCTCAGTGTTCAGGTTTAATTGCAGTGTTGACATTTTGCAAAAAATAAGTGGATTTGGGGTTGCAGTGTGGGCACTTGTCTCTGAAGATTTGCCGCCACTGTGCTAAAGGTTTTGTTATGGTTTGGGGGGTTATTTTGCAAGGGAGAACAATATAACACAGGACACATATTTTATATGATTATTTATAATAGTCACCCAAAGAATCATATACAAGAGAGTGCAAGAAACCTGTCCACACACTAAGACCAAGGAATCCAGCTGAGGGCCTGGATCTCACAGAAATGTCCTGCATGGGCCCAGTTGAAGGCCTGGAGCTTATAACAATGCCTCCCCTGAGTCCACCTGGAAGCCTAGAGGCCGTATCAATATCTTCTGCAGGCCTGTTTCATGGATCTGCGCTGGGAAGGCCCAAAGATCAGTGGTGCAATCTAGAAATCTGTGCCAGCAGGATGAAGGATCTGTGCTAGCAGGCTGAGGGATCTGCACTGGAGCCAGGAAGCGATGCTCAGAAGAACTAGAGCTCCCCCGAAAGGTACCACTGCTACCCTCAGCAACAGTGAGGTCCTAAGCTCCTCTGATGATCAAGATGGCTGAGTTCCCATCAGGGAAGCCAATGCAGAAAGCTTCTCCTGGAGACCGGCAGTGCACCATCTTCCCCTCTGGAGCCAGGAAGCCATGTTCAAAGTGAGGACCAGAGCTCTCCCAAAGTGAACTGAAGCCATTCTCAGTGCCAGCGAGGTCCCGAGCTCCTCGGAGGATGAAAACAGCCAGGTTCATCAGGAAAGCCAGCATGATGAACTCAGCAAAGCAACCAACAGTTCCTTACAGCTTCTACCAGCTCCCAGCAGCCTTTTTCAACTCCTGACAGCCTTACGTCTTCTCCAGTTCTGCCTCTTATGCTGCTGGCAACAGTCCTCAGGTGGGCCTCGCACACCCAGCACCACACTTACTCAGTTCAGCTGGGGGTTATAAATTGACCACCAGTGGTCAATCCACCACAGGTTTTAGTCACTCATCGCTTCTCCTAGTGTGGTATTTATTGATTCCTTGCTATGCACCAGGCATTATGCCAGGGAGACTGTAGTCACAGAATGACAATGTCTCTGGCCGCACACAGCTTATAGTCTAATAGTGACACCTTACCCAGAAATAGCTACACAAAGAATAAACTAATTGTGATTACATATGTGCTACAGAAGAGAATGCAGATGAAATTCAGCGTGAGAAACGCGTTCTTGACCAAGTCAGGAGGGTCATGGAGGCTTCCTTGGGCAGCAGTGCTTGGGCTGACACCAATCATAAACAAGGGTTCATCTGGAGGAGGGAAGCTGGGAGGGTGGGGGAGACGGGCAGAACATCCTCTTCGAAAAACAGCACACGCAAAGCCTTAGGTGCATAGTGCATGGGCATTTAGAGATGAAAGGAATTTCTGTAGGACAGAGGATTAAAAAGCGAGGAGGCAGAGGAAATGGGGGAGAGGAGGGATGGCTGAGGGTCTGAGAGGCCTTACTGAATAATTTGAACTTTGTTCTTAGGACAGAAAAAGCCTTAGAAGGTTGAGTAAGGTTTTTTAGAGCTTCTTCTATCAGAGGATGGAAACTTGGTAACTTAAAACTTTCTATAATGACAGAATAATTAAACAGTGATGCTGGCAAAAGAAGAGACAGATCCCCGGAAGAGGAAGGAAAGCCCGGAAATTGACCCACATGAATAGAGTCAGCTGACCTTGCACCAAGGAACAAACCAGCACAAGGGAGGGGACATTATCTGCTCACCAATTAGTGGTGGAGCCCCTGGATATCCATAAGCAAAAGAAGGAATCTACACACAGCTTTTCGCCTTTCACAAAATCGATCTCAAAATGGGTCCTGGGTCTAAAAGTGAAACACAGAACCATAAAATTCCTAGAAAATAACATAGGAGAAAATCTAGGTGACCTTAGTTATGATGATGACTTTTTAAATACAACACCAAAGGCAAAAATAGTCGAAGAAAATAATAAGCTGGATTTCATTAAAACTTAAAAATTCAATTTTGTGAGAAACAACATCAAAAGAAGAAAAGGCAAGCCACAGATTGGGAGACAATACTTGTAAAGGACAACTCTGATAAGGATTTGTTATCTGGAGCATACAAAGAATTGGCTGTGTATGTCGGAGGGGGTACTGGGGCTCAAACCCAGGACATTCTACCACCGAGCTACATCCCCGACCCTCCTTTATTTTTTATTGTGAGACAAGATTTTGCTAAATTGCCCAAGTAAGATTTCAACTTTCAATACTTCTGCCTTGGCCTCCCAAGTGCTGGGATTATAGGTATGTGCCACCACACCCATCTTACCAAGAACCCTTAAAGGCAACAATAAAGCATAAACAACCTGTGGGGAGGGGCCATAAAAAATAAACAACCTACCCCAGCACTGCAAACAGAGGAAAGAAAAGAACAATGTGATTTAGAATTGGGCAAAGGATGTTAACAGACATTTCACTAAAAAAAGATATATAGAGATGGGAAATTGAATATATGAAAAAGATATTTAACATCATGTATTGTTAGAAAATTGAAAATTAAAGCACCTATCAGAATGGCCCAAAGTGACTGACAAGGATATGAAGAACAGGATTCGTTGCTGGTGGGAATCTAAAATGGTATGGGAACTTCACAAGACAGTTTGGCAGTTATTCACAAGGCTAAACATGGTCCTACCATATGATCAAGCAGCCATGCTCCTTGGAATTTTTCCAAGTGAATTGAAAGCTTGTGGTCACACACAAACCTGCACATGGATGTTTATAGCAGTTTGATTCGTAATGTCCAAACTTTTGCACACCCAGATGATGGGATATCATTTGGTGCTCAAAAGAAATAAGCTATCAAGTTTTAAAAGACATGGAAGAACTTTACATATTATTAAGTGACAGAAGCTAATCTGAAAAGGCTACCTAGTGTATGATTTCAACCACATAACATTCTGGGAGAGGCAAAATTATAGAATAAAACTATGGGTGTTGGTCAGGGCTTTGAGGACAGACAGGAATGAATGGGCGCAGAGGATCTTGAGGGCAGAGAAATCACTCCACCTAGATCTTCACTGGGATACAGGTCACTATATATTCGTTAGCACCTGTAGAATGTATACCACCAAGGAGCGGGATCTAACGTGAGCTCTGAACTTGCGTGCTAATGTGCGAAGGTCAGTGTGTCAGTGAGCTTTCTCCTCTCTGAGACACAGTACCCAGTACTCACAGTGTAAAGGAGGAGAGGCTTAACTTGCTCACGGTTTCAGTCCCTGCGGGGCTGGCTCCCAGCACAGACACCGTGGTGAAAGGCCTGCCTGGCGCAGCTGCGCAGTTCGCAGCAGCAGGCTGGGAAACAGCGAATCAACGCCGCAGTGAGGGGAGTGAGGGTCTACACGGAGGTCCCAAGGCCGCGCCTCAGTGACCCACCAGGAAACACCCGGAACTGTGCTCTACCAGCTGGATCGCAAAGCAAATCAAGCTGAAACTCCACCCTGAGAGCTACAGTGGGTTTGTCAGTTATAACAAAGGCACCACTCCAGGGGCGGTGCAGACAACAGAGGAGGGCTGTGCTGGACAGCTCTTGCTGTGGATCTAAAAGTGCTGCACAAATAGCACAGTAATTTTTTATAATGGAATTAATGGGGGGGGAGAGACAGACCGAGGCAGAGACAGAGACAGACAGAGACAGAGGCAGAGATGGAGAGACAGAGAGAACACTTCTTTTGGCTCCTGAGTAGAGAATAGATTGGAGATGAACAGCAATGGATGCTGGGGAGGCGAAGGCCACTGCAATAATTCGCTGTGACAACGGCGCTCTGGACCCAGAGTGGCAGTGGAAAAAAGAGACCTGTGGACGGATGTGAGCTGTGTTTGAGTGGCGGTTGACAGAACTTACTGAGATACTAGACCTGCTGGGACAGAAAAGGGGCAATCTGTATGACTCAGAGCCTGACTCGTTCATGGAGAGCTGCTGAGGGGGAGCGTAGGCGGCTGAGAAGCACCAGGGTTTTCGAAGGGGAATTTAAATTCTACCGCAGTTATGTTAAGTCTCAAATCTTCCAGGTCTTCAAGTAAAAATAGTCAGTAGATTTCTCTTCTGTTCATTTGTTTTTTCTATATGAGAACAGCAATTAACTCCCCAAAGCTGCAAACTTCTCAAAGGTGACTTTTCCTGATGTGCATTTTCACTTTTTCACACTCATGACTGAGGGGCCTTTCAGATGATTTTTCAAAAGTAACACTAAAGTAAAATAAAATAATCTGACTCAAAGAGGAATTAAGTGTCCAGTCCTGCAGGATGCTGCTCCAGCTTTGAAATAAGCTTTTCCAGCTCCATGTCTGTCCCCACTGAGGGCTCAGCGAATTTGCAGCTTAGTTGCCAACCACTCCAGCTCAGGGACCAGGCTGTCTTCCTAGTACAGCCCCAGGGAAGGAGCGAGTTCAGCACCCTGGGGTGGGAGGAAGCTGTGGGCATCTGAGTTTCAGAAGGCAGCTGAATTCAAGCTCTCTCCGTACAGGGGGAGCATTAGGTGGAGCTTGAAGATGCCATAACCCTTTCAAAAAGGCTCCCAGCACCCCGAGCTCTTGGAGCCCCTGTATACCCAAGACTACAAGCTCGTCTGGGGCCACAAGCACAGGCAGGTGGCACCCAAGGGCCCTGGATGAAGGTATATATCTGTGTGTTTCTCACTTGTCCCCACCACACTGAGAGTGCAGCAAAGACAAGGACTTTATATCCTTAGTGTCAGCATCCATGCAGAGCTGAGTATTTGCACATCGATTAACCTACATATAAATCTTTCTTAATATCATGAAATGTATAACTTGATACTGAGGCACAGAAAAGGAAGATATAAGGGGGAACCGGAAAGTCCAAGAAGAAAGTCAACTTTGAGTTACTATGAGAGAGCGAATCTGTCTAACCTAAAGCCAGGAAAATGGTAAAAAAAAAAAAAGTAACCCAGCAACCACTTGTTTTGTCCACGAACTGGGAAACAACCACTGTGACTGATTTCTTGCACTGAACTGACTGAATGCTGTAATTCAACAGTAATTAGGTACTGTTTGAGTGACAGAGTGGCAGTGTTAGGCAGATTGTTCTTCTTTTTTTTGAGCCAAGGTCTTGCTATGTAGTTCAGGCTGAACTCAGGTAGCCCAGGTTGGCATCGAACTCACAGTGATCCTCCTGCCTCAGCCTCCCGAGTGCTGGGGTTACAGGTGTGCAGCACTACGCCTGGACTATCAGGCAGCATTTGAAGACATCCATAGAACTTGCAGGAACTTGCTCCAGATTTTACCACAGAGGGTTAGAAGTTTGAATGCTTTCTTGTTTTTCTTTTTGTTTGTTTCATATTGAGAGTTTTTTGATCAGAGAATTTTTACTTTTTAAATTGGAGAAAAAGTCACTTGGTATTTAGGTGGAAAGAAATAACCATTAATATTTTACGACTTTAATTCAGTCAGTCGACAAGTATTTGAATGATGACTGTCCCAGGAACCCCTCTTGGCCACCATCAAGATGGTTTGTTTGCTCTCTAATGGGAGTAGAAATCAATTCAGACACACACTGGGTTGGGTGGTGTTAAGTGCTCTGCATAAGCACAAAGTGCGTCTAAGGAGCTGGCGTGTAGAGCAGACGCGTACCTACTTAGCTGGGGGTCAGGAGTGGCCCCTCTGAGAAGGTGACATTTGAGCTGATGTGAATGAAGTAAGGGTAGGAGCCATCTAAGAAATCCTAACACTGTTCCAGAGAGAAAATTTTAAATGCAAATCCTGGAGTTGAGGGGTTGGGCTGCAGTTATGTATTAGTATATTTAGATAACCAAGCTTCCATTATTTTCCTTTTTATACTTAAAGCAGAAACTTACATTTTCAGTAAATAATACCTCAGGAGAATAATTACCTCCTGAAATTCTTTATTTTTTAAAAATTTGATGGGACTGGGGCCTGAGCTATACCTTCAGTCCTTTCTATTTGGGGGACAGGGGGTGCGCTCTTTCTAAGTTGTTAAATTACCCAGGCTGGGCTTGAATCTGGCTGAACTATTGGAATATATACAAATCATGTTATCTGTTTATCCTTTAACTTTTACATTCAGTTGTAAATCTGCCTCTAGCAGCAACAATATATATATACATAAAATTACAAACAGTGAATTATATAGGAATTAGGATGGACCAATGGGCAAAATAACCGATGAAAATAATGTTTGCTAAGATGGGTCTAAGCAATACTTACAGGGTACTTTAAATACTTCACGGGCTCTGAATAAACGTGTTAAGATCTTTAAGCACTTGAGAAGCATCTGTTTATTTCACATGTAAGAGAGCTGGTTTAGACTCAGTGCCTGCATGAGGTGAAAGCATTCTCTTTTCTTGTAGTTTGGGAGATTTAAAAGAAAATTAGTTTTAATTTACTTTTACATGTCTGTAATCCCAGCATTATGAGAAACCGAGGCAGGAGGATCACAAAGTTGAGACCAAGCTGGGGAATCTGGTGACTTAGTGAGACCTTCCTCAAAGATAAAGATAAAAAGGGGCTGAGGTATAGCTCGGTATGAAGACTTCCAGCATCAGGCCGCCTCCCTGACGCGCACCCATCCTGTGGAGTGCCCTTCCACTGCCAGATCAGTCTTGATCTTGGTGCCCGTTTTGGGTACCTGGCAGTTCTTTTTTCAGGACACCAAGAACCTGGCCAAGACCCCTGATCCAGTAATGTGATGATCCAGCTCCTGGGTATGCATCAAAGGAAATGATATCAGTACGTCAAAGAGACATTATAGCAGTATTCACTCATCCATAGCCAAGGTACCGAATCAACCTAGGTGTCCATCAGTTAATGAACAGATAAAGAAAATTTGGTGTGTATGTATATACACAATGCAAGAGTATTGAGCCATAAGAAAGGGTGGAATCTTGTCATTTGTGACAGTGTGGGTGGAGCTGAAAGACATTAGGTGGAATAAGCCCAGGTAAGGGCTGAGCCCTTGAGAAGTCACTGCAGAAGGCAACTGGCCTTCATATTCACTGAAGGCCAGACCTGGAAAAAAGGAGCTACTCCCTCCTGTACCTCCCGTAGGGATGAACAGCAGTGACTGATATTCTACCTAGGTATCAGTAGAGGACCAAAACTCCTTAACCCACCCCTTCTAGGAAAGTCCTTGTCTACCCCATGAGTGCTTGCTGCATGACTTGCTTCCCAGTGTGATCTCATTTAATCAATATTACCCCAGGGACTGTACCTGCTGTAACCTTATTGTTTCACCATAGTCTTGTCGCACCTCATACCAACCTTGTGATTTCCCATTGGATCAATATTACCTAAGAGACTACACTTGTAATCTTGGTTTTCTTTTGTTGTTGTTTTTTTTTCAGTACCGGGAATCGAACTCACGACCTTGCACTTGCCAGTCAGGCGCTGTGCCGCTGAGCTAAATCCCCAGCCTCCTACACTTGTAATCTTATTGATTGGTTGTAGTTCTGTCCCACCTTGAACACACCTCACCTCATGGCTTTGCTCAATAAACACCCTTGAGAAGTGGGGTTGGGGGGCAACCCACTTTCTGGGGCCTCTTCTGTCCCTCTTAGACAGAAGCTTTCTTTCTTTCAATAAACTCTTCCTACTCTTAAAAAAAAAGGAAGAAAGAAGCCCAGGCATAGAAAGACACATATCACACAGTCTTCTTTGTATGCAGAATCTAAAGAAGTTGACATTATAGAAGCTGAGAATAGAGCAGTGTTTATCAGTGGCTGGTGAGAGTAGTAGGCTTGGAAAAGGGTAGAAAGAGATTGGTTACCTGACACAAAGGTACAGATACATAGGACTAAGGAGCTCTGATGTGGTATTGCACAATAGGGTGACCACTGATAAAACAGCTCACTGAACATTTCTTTTCTTTTTTTGTTTTTGGTAGCAGAAATTGAACTTATGATCTTGCATTTGTCAGGCAGGTGCTGTGCCACTGAGCTACATCCCCAGCTCCTGTACATTTCAAAAGAGATTAGAGGACAGGATTTTGAATGCTTTCTCCACAAAGTAATGCTTAGTGTTGGGAAAAGAGATGTGCTGACCTTGATTTCAACATTACGCAGTGCTACACGTGTTAAAACATGGTATGTAACTATGTAACCCCATAACTAGGTAGTTTTGTGTCAATTAAAAATTAGAAAAACTTCATCTTATGAAGCTTGCTAGACAAATGGGAGGCTATAATTAAGATGGTGTGCCTTAAAATATATAAGCTCCTATAAGACACATAAACTTAAAGCTGGGCATGGTGGCACACTCCTCTAATACCAACTGTTTGGGAGGTTAAGGCAGAAGGATAGCAAATTTGAGGCCAGTTGGGGCAATTTAGAAAGATCATATCTCAAAATAAAAAGAACAGGGAAATGTATCTCAGTGAGAAATCACACAGGGGTTTGCAGCCCCCAGTACAAAAGAACAACAACCTGGTATGACCTCGGGGACGCCGGAAATATGAGGAAGCATTCTTTCATGTAAGAGTAGGCATCCTTCAGTATCAGAGGAGAATAAAGTTACTGGCTATAGCAAAGTGGACCACAGACAGAGGCAGCAGTGTTAAATTCAATTTATAGTTTGAAGATCAGATAAAAATCGAAAGGATAATCTGATTTATGGTCTAGCAGCTGTTTTCCAGTGATCCACTCTATTTGACAGCATTGAGGATAAGTATTCACTCATCAATATTTAATGAACAGCTTTTATTTACCAGTCACTGTGCTGAGGGCTAATATACAACAGTACAAGAGACACGGGGTGTCAGCCTATGACACTCACATCCGGACAGGTGGGTCAGACAATAACCAGATCAGCGCTGTAGAACAACAGATGCTGAGAAGTGTTCCTCCTTCCTCTGCTCTAACTACCTCCTTCCCTTCCCTTCCCCTCCCTTCCTGCATTTCTTCATCCTAACAGTGTAACACATAGGCAGACGCAGAGATGGATAGACGTGAGGGGGGGACGCAAGGCCTTGGAGGTGTTTCTTGTTTTCCCTCATCTTTCTTCTTTTGATTGACCCTAACTACTTGGATTCTGCCAACATGTTAGTTTGTGGAAGTGTCATCCGCAGAGGAGCAGAGAAGACTCACAGATTTTCCAAAGAGAAGATGGGCTTATTGAGTATTAAGGCTGCTCCCCGGGGTCCCACTGCCCTTGAGGCCTGGTAGAGTTGAAGACCTGGCCATGGAATCCTTCCTGATAGAAGAGAGGCCCAGCCAGGCCTCCTATGCAGGCCCTGCCACTGAACCACCCTACATCAGGAGGGAGGAGGAAGAGAGAGAGACTTCAGGGCAGGAAATCCCCTGCGGAAAGCAGGATGCAGGAAAGAAGTGAGCTAGTGCTGGACTGGGCCAAGGAGACCCTGGTGCTTTGCCTTAGGCCACCGGATGAGTCTCCTAGGTGGACTGCAGGGTTTTTGCTCCTGGAGCTCCCTCCCCGGGCCTGTGGCTGTCGCTGGGAGCCTGGAGACAGCCCTGGGACACTATGCTCAGTGCCACCCTCCCAGAGAGGCCATGCTGCTCGCCCAGAGGAATAATGCAAGGCTGAAGCATGCTGTGTCAATCCTCAGTATTTAGTCCTTTTCATATGATACTGTACACCCACTGATGTATTTCTTTATTATTTGTCTTCTTATACAAACAGAGATTCCACTCTCAGGGACATTATTTATCAGTTGCAAGTCTGCAGCCCAGTTCCTAAAAGAGTTCCTGCGGCTTCATAGCAGGTGCTCAATGAATAATAGCTACATGAACGACAAATGCCCATTTTTATCGCTGTAAGCCCAAAATTCTTTCGCCATAGTTTCTCACTGGTACCTTTAGCCAGTGATTTGGTACATGATGGCTTTCGATGTGTTCTGGTATGTTGGTGCTGCGTGTGAGCTTGTGCTTAAGAAGGTGTCTAGAAAAGAAGCTCGGATGGCGATGTGCAGGGTTAGAGCAGAGACCAGTTGGGGAAGCTGTTACAAAGACGGAGGGTCGCATACGGCTAGGCTGGGAAGGTTGTGCTTCTAGATCCTGGGCACTGTGGCACAGGCTGCAGTCCCGGCAGTCTGGGCCTGAGGCAGGAGGATCAGAAGTTTGAGGCCAGCTTGGACTACAGAGCAAATCTCCTCTTCTTCTCCCCTCCCCCTCCCCCTCCCCTTCCCCTTCCCCTTCCCCCTCCCCCTCCCCTTCCCCCTCCCCCTCCCCCTCCTCTTCTCTCTCTGGCTCTCTCTGAGGAGTGTGGTGCAAATGACACGGTGTGGTTGAGCCTTGGCTTTTTTCCCCTACAGTGCTGGGAGCTGAACCCAGTCTACCATACACGCTAGGTAAGTGCTCTCCCGTGGAACTACATCCCCAATCCCTTTAAAAAACTTTTTAATTTTGTGACAGCAGTTTACTAAGTTGTCCAGACTGGCCTTGAGCTTGCAATCTTTCTGCCTCAGCCTCCTAAATACTGGGATTACAGAGGTGCACCGCCACACCCGGCTGACTTTGGATATTTTGATCTCAAAATGCTTCCAGGATGCACAAATGGAGTTTCCAGTAAGTATTTGGAAGCTGAGCTAGGCGCTCAGGAGAAAGGTAGGACTAGAGATGTACCATTTGGAGTTCTCTGAAGAAATGTGATGGGTAAAGCCCTGCGGAAAACCAGGAAAGTCCAGGAAGGTGCAAGTGAATAAGAAGGAAGACCAAAGTTACAGTATTTGGAGAGGCAGTGTGCCCAGTAGTAAAAGCTGTGAGACTTTGGTCTCGTTAATGCTTTCTGTGTCCTGGTTTTTACATCTGTAAAATGGGTTGTTTAATAAAGCCTGTCTCCTTGAGTTGTTCAGAAGATCAATGCACTATATACAACGTGCTTCTTTAGTGTGGTGCCTGGCACACAGCCCAGGTTCTGCGACTCTTTTCTATGGTTGGAGTTTGGATGTGAAAGGTAATGTAGAAAAATAATCCATTGAAGCATTCTGGGAAAGATCTTTCTAGGCCAGAAGCGGAGACCCGAGTACCGAGACTGAACAGGATGGGGCGGGAGGGGGGTCACGATGAGCCCTCAGACTGAGGCTCCACGAGGTGTCTGGCTGTGCTAGTTAGGCCATCATCCACGTCCTTAGAAAGGGCAAGGGGTTAAGAGAAAGTACGAATGACCTCTGCTCAGGCATTGTGAGATGGCTGCTTTCACTTTCTCCTTGCTTTAGTGATGACGTCGTGAGTGATTTTTATTCATAAATAAAGAAGAAGGAAAGACAAGAGATGACAGCAGCAAAATTTTGGAAGTGAAATAGCTAAACAGCATTAATTTACTCAGTATGACTAAGAAACTGCAAGCTAAGGCGACAGCAGGGGAGGCGTAGAGACAAGTTGCACTGCTCGCTAGAAGTCCAGAAAAACCTAGAAATTGGGGCACAGGCACCTCTGAAAGTAGGGCTGGAAGTTAAAATGAAAAGAGAAAGTCTGAGTAAGGCTTGGTCATCCACACCTGCAAGCCTGTAATTGCAGCATGTGGGTGGCTGAGGCAGGAGGACCGCTAGTTCAGGGCCAGCCTGTCTTACGTGGAAACTCAAGGCCAGCCAGGACTACATAGGGACATCTGGTCTGAAAAACAGACCCCAAACCAAAACACAACAACAAAAAACAAAACAAGCAAAAAACCCCAGGACTACCAAGCAGTCTGCTTAAGAAAGAGTTAGACTCATTCTCCTTCCCGCAGCCACCCCAACGGCCCCTCTCCCAAGCCTGAGGAAACAGGTGAATATCGGCTGAAGAAGTGTGGGTGTCGGTGAAGGACTTTGCAGGTTACCATGGCTAAAAAGGAAGGTTTAAGAGGAAGGGCACCAGGTGAGATTAAAAAATACGATGAGTGGCGGCCAAGTGTCATCCAGTGGGAGGGCAAGGATCTTCAATATGAGAAGCAGTACTTCACACCCAAACAACAGTATGGGTGACAAATTTCAATTTATTTGATACAGTCAGTTCAGTGAGAGCTAGCAGTTGGTAGAAGGTGTGGTTTTTTATTTTGGTTTTTGAGACGGTATCTCCCTATGTAATTCAGGTTGGAGTTGAACTCACTACGTTGCTAAGGCTGTCCTCACACTCAAGGAGATCCTCCTGTCTCAGCTTCCTGAATGTTGGGATTACAGACATGTACCACTCAGGCCTGGCAGAAGATGTGTTTTAAATCTTAACACAAATAGCACATTGGAGTTGTGGATCATGCTGCTTGAGATTTCAGCTTTTTAAGAAATGTCATCATAGGAGATGAAACTTGATCTGTGGTTATGATTCTGAGACCAAATTTTAGAGTTCTTAATGGAATCACCCACTTCTCCGAGTGAAAGAGAGCATGTCAACCGAGATCCAACATGGAAGTGATGTTGATTGTGTTTTCTGACTTGATGGAATGTGCAAGCTGACTTTGCACCCAGGAACACCACGGTGAATTCTGAGTATTAAAAGGGCTTACGAAAGCACAGAAGAAATTTTTTGAAAACCGCCTGAGAAGGGGGCAGGGTTTCATCATCCCTTGGGACAAAGCTCGGTGCCATACACTACTCCTGGTACAGCAATCCCTGTCAAAAGCACTCTGTCCTCTTTTATTTACTCCCTGCAGCTCCACCTGTGACTTCCGGCTCTTCCCCAAACTCAACGTGAGCGCAGAAGCTCAAGGTTTTCATCAGTTTGGGACGGGGAGGCAGCCACAACCGCCCATGGGAGAGGACTTTGGGAACCACTTCAGAAAGTGGTAAGAATGACAGGATAAGCGTGTTTGAGGCAAGGGGAACTACTTTGAGGGAAATTAATGGCAAGGTGTCTTTTACTGTAATACATTTGTTATTTAAACATATTTTGATGGCAAAAAAACCCAAACAAAACAAAAATCTCTGAACAAGAAAACAAACCCATGCTGAATGGTGACTTCTGTCTGTCCCACGCTTTTGGAACTTCTCTCAGAATGCCGCAACCAGCTTTGCATCTCCTGGGGAGGAGAGGGTGTTTCTCTCCGTGTGAATGAATATTCTGGAAGAAAAAACCTAAAGACACTGACAAGGGTCTCCCGTGGAGATGCCTCAGAGCCAGCGCCTCACAGCCACGTCCCCCAGGTAATAAACGCCTTTTGGACACACCGAAGCCCACAGTCTTCTGGGCGTGTCCAGCACTTCACCAAGTGACGCCGAGGATCACTGGAGATGTCAGCTAAGCTGCTAGCTTGAAAGTCGGAGACGAGCAAACAAAGACAGCCTTGGAGGGAAGCAAGACAAGGTAGGATAAGAAAACTTAAAAAAAGAGAAAGAAAATGGGACATTCAGAAAACAAAAGTGAGTTTATGAAATTAACTATGTGTAGGTGCTCAGAAGCATTTGCTGAATGACGATCAAGGCTGGCGAAATAAAGTCAGGGTCAGCCCCTGAAACACCCACAAGTCGGAGCTGGAGCTGGGATGTTCCAGAGGCTCCTCTCAGGCACCTGAGGAGACCTGAGCAGCTAGGGCTCACATAACTGTGTCATCGTGGTCACTCCTCTCTGTCCTTCGCATGTTATGTCGTTGCTGTGGTGTGAATATACATGTTTGTTCACAGCACTTATGCTGGAATTAAACTTCTAAGTGATTTTGTTTTGCTTTGTTTTGTTTTGCTTTTCAGTGCTGGGCATGAACCCAGGGCTTTTATACTGAACTACATTCTCAACCTATTTCTTTTCTATTTTGAGAGAGTGTCTGGCTAAGTCGCTAAGTTGCCCACATTGGGTGTGAACTTGCAATCTTCCTGCCTCAGCTTCCCACAGTGCCAGGAGTACAGGTGTGAGCCACCAGGCCCAGCTCAGGTGACACTGTTAAGAGCCCGGGCTGGTGAGGAGAAGGCACCATGACATGCAATTAAAAAGAGAGAAAAGTGGAGCCTGGGATGAATGCCCTTATAAAAGCGGGATTGCAAACCACCTGGCTCTGCCATCTCCTCTGCCACGTGAGGACGCAATGTTTGTCCCTTACAGCAGAGGATGACATGTTGCCAAGGCACCAACATGAAACCAGGAACAGCCTTCACCTCACACTGAACCTGTTGGTGCCTCCATTGGGCGCTTCCCAGCCTTCCAAACTGTAAGTAGTAAGTTCCTGTTCTTTACAAATTACCCCTCTGAGGCATTTCGTTATAGCAGCAGGGATCACAGACCTTTTTGTGATCTGCTCTCAAAATCAGCATCACTCCATTCTGAAATCACTTGTTCGGGTCATAAAGGGACACGAGTATCAAGCAGAGGGTGGGGGAATACTGATTTTATTTTGGAATAAAGGCAAGTAGAAGGGATAGAAGAAAGGTATTATGGCTTACAGAGGTCAGGAAGTAGTCACGCCATCCGAGCTCTTACCAACACTGGCTGCGGGGAGACCTCAAAATGCTTTATGCATTCTGAAGGAGATGACTTCCGGCTGAACTAGGACTGAAGACAGAAAAAGCCATTTGTACATATGCAACTGCTCAGGAAACCTATTTTCCATGTTCTGTGAATGGGAGCCTCCCGTATTCTATCGATGGGAAACATCAAGAGATTGAAGGAGGCTGGGTGTGGGGTGCAGGCTTGACTCCCAGGACTCTGGGAGGCTGAGGCAGGAATTGTAAATTCAAGCTCAGTTTGGGCAACTTAGTGACTCAGTGAGACTCTGTCTCAAAATAAATGAAAAACAGGCCTGGGATGTAGCTCAGCACGATGGCTGTTGGTTTGATCTCCAGTACTGTACCCTCCCCGCAAAAATGAAAGGAGACCAAGAAATGAGGAACTTCCCAACACTAGAACAACAATAACGACAAAAACAAAATCCAAATATGAAGAAAACAGCAATCTAAATATAAGAAAACTATCCAGGGGTGGTGGTGCATACTTGTAATCCCAAGCACTAGGGAAGCTGAGGCAGGAGGCACACAAGTTGGAGGCCAGCCGGGCTACCTAGTGGGCTCTAGGCTAGAGTGAGCTACAGAGTGAGACCCTGTCTCAAAAACAAAACAAAACAAAATGTCAACAACCACAAAAAGCCAACTACACTAATCAAAAATAATTTCAGATAATATTCAGAATTGCAAAGGACTTAGAAAATCCAAGTATGTCCTTCTATCATTCTGGAACACAAGGGAAAACAGAAGAGTCTAAAAACATCCAGAGAGAGACACACAGAGAGAGAGGGAGGGACAGAGAGAGAGAAAGAGAAACTAGACATGCAAAGCTTTAGAATCAGAAATTACCCAAAGACAGAGCTAGGAACCGGGCATGTTAAAGCTAAGTCTCTGTCTTGTTCCAAGGCTCAATCATGCATGTTTTACCACACAGGTTTTGTTCTCTTTTTCCTTTTTCCATAATACTGGGAATTGAACCCAAGGAAGGAAGCAGGAGGGAGAAGGGGAAGTGAAAAGAATTAAGATGTGCTACGGACATGTACCACCTCCCCCCAAGAATGCAATGACGATGTGCTGAGCACATGTAGTAATAAATATAAAAGAAGATAAACTAAACCCCAGGTCTCACCCGTGCTAGGGAAGCAGCACTGTAGGCCTGAGGTACAGCCTCAACCCTTTTTGTTTTATTTCAAGACAAGGACTTGACAGGTTGCTCTGAGTCTGAGGAAGTCTGCAGAAGTAGCACAGCATATGGGCAAGAGTTTGTCTTTAAAGTTTTTACCCCTGAACACAGGTGGGGCGGAGATAAGGCGGGGTGAGCTCGTCTTGAAGCTGGAGCTTGGGGAGGAGGAAAGTCGAAGTAGGCATGGCGTTTTCTCCCTGAAGCAGGAGGCTGGTTATTTTCCTGTGAAGAAATGAATAAGGGAAGAGGAGGGTCTTTGCTGAGGACCGGCAGGAGCCAGGGGGCACAGGGTGGTGGGAAGTGATGAAAGCAATTTATCTGCCAGATTTAGCACGTAAAAATAGTCTACCCAGTTACATTTGAATTGAGATTAGCAATTTTTTTGATCTGCCCCCCAAATTACATGGTATTTTATCTGGCAGCTCTTAAGGACAAACACTAAAACATACATAAAGAATAGTGAAGCAAGCCAGGTGTGGTGGCTGATGCCTGTAATCCCAGGACCCTGGGAGGCAGAGCTGGGAGAATCATAAAGTGAGTGCAGCCTGGGCACCTGAGCTGTTTAGGGAGATGCTTTCTCAAAATAAAAAAGAGCTGGTGTCTCAGTTACTTTTCTCTCATTGCTGAGACAAAATACCCAATGCACAAAATTAAGGAAGGAAAGGTTTATTTAGCTCACAGTTTGTGGAGGTTTCAGTCCACACTTGGCTGGCTCCAAGGCAGAGTGGCACATGGCAGAGGGCAAATGTTCATGGCAGCAGAAGACAGCAAAAGCAACAAGTGCAAAAAGGGAGGAGTCGGGGCGAGCAGCCTCTTTCCCTCCCTTACATTGTATGCAAAGAACCTGCCTCAGGGCAGGTGTAGCACTCACACCCACAGGTCCAACACTGGACCATGGATCAATCTTCAACTCTAGAAGCCCATCCCACCACTGCATGAGGATCTGGGGGGACATCCAGACACAAACCATAACACCTGGGGATGTAGCTCAGCGCCAAGGACCTGGGTTCAATCCCCAGCACTGTGAAACAAAACAAAACAAAACAAAATGAGTGATGCAACCTTCCTTTGATAAGAAACAAGATAGGACCATTAGATTGGGCTTCCAGGCAGTGGTGGAAAAACAACTGGGCACGTAGCCAGAAGGTAATCTGAGGATGCAACTCTCAGGGGTTCTCTTGAGAGCAAGGGGAAGAGGCACGTGGGGGCAGGAGACCTGGAACCGTCAGAAACAGCTTTAACTGCTTTCCACTTTTGTCCACGTTGCCATCATATATACATATACTAAATAATCACCTGCGAAGTATTTGGTCTCGTTAAAACGTCGGATGCTCACTGAACGTTATTCTCATCAGTGGTGTTCACAGCAGAAGGGACTGATTTCCCCCACGTAATTCTTTGACACGCTTGAGGTTTATTTTGGTGGTTTGGTGCAGTGGTTACGAGTCTGTAGCCTGTCTCCGGTCACATCCCACACTAACCACTTGCTTAATATGTCGGAGACTCAGTTGCCTTGCTTGTCAAATTAGGATGATAATACTACCTAACTTGAAGGGATTCGGTTATAAGCATTAAATGAATTGATGCGTGTAACACTTAGAATCTGCTACACCAACGCTCGAAGTACAACTTTCCATTAGATATCAAAGCCAGGCAATGGGAAGTGTAAAACTTTTTTGGCCTGTATATACGAATACACTCTATGTATGTGCACAGTCAGGACCTAAGTGGTTTTTAAAGGACACTCACTAGCATCCTTTTGTATATACAGTGTACACGTGCATAGTCAGAAGTGAGTACAAGGTCAGAACTTGAAATCTAGACACTTACTTCTCTTCAGAAACACACATTGCAGTTCCTCAGCTGTCTGTAGATGAGCAGCATCTGACCTCGGCATGGCATCTATCTGCAGGACTTACACTTTGGAACACGGGTCTGCTACTCTCTGAGTGGCATTTCCCTCACTAGCGATGCTTGCCTGTTCCCCAGAGCAGTGGTGTTAAATTAATCCATCACCGGCTTGATGCAGTCCAGGTGCATGTTCCACGGTAACTCCTTTCCCCTTGAAAAGGCCCATGATGCAGTCCAGGTGCATGTTCCACCGTAACTCCTTTCCCCTTGAAAAGGCCCATGATGCAGTCCAGGTGCATGTTCCATGGTAACTCCTTTCCCCTTGAAAAGACCCATGATGCAGTCCAGGTGCATGTTCCACGGTAACTCCTTTCCCCTTGAAAAGGCCCATGATGCAGTCCAGGTGCATGTTCCACGGTAACTCCTTTCCCCTTGAAAAGACCCACGGATTAGGGTGCGGGAGAGGGAGGCCACTAATTCCTCACTTTGACTGTGTGGGATGCACACAGCACTATCTTTTCTTTCTCCCTTCCTCTCTCCCTCCCAGACACAGGGTCTCCTGCGTAGGTCAGGCCTGCCTTGAGCTCATGGTACTCCTGCCTCAGTCTCCCGTGGGCTGGAATTCACAGGCCTGTGCCGTAGCACCCAGCTGCTGAGCGTTCCACTACGCAGTTCAGGCTGGCCTCGAGCGAACTTCGTAGCCCAGGCTGGTCTCGAACTTGCAAGGAGTCCCGAGTGCTGGGATTACAGGCGTGAGCCACCACGCCTGGCTGCCTCCCCTTTCATTTGAAATAGCTCCTTAAACCCAGTCGGTTCATCTAGTCCGGAGTCTGGAGGACTCTCACCTGTTCCCCATTGTATGTGTGTACTGTCACGCGCGTACCGCTGTGTGCAAGCACTGCTGCTCTGCAGGTGTGTAGGGTGCAACGCTGTCGGTGAGCTCTTCAGGGCGGCTATGAATTAACTGTCAGCCTTTGGTTTTTTTTTTGCTAACTCATAAAATGCCTGAAACCAGGGGTCTGTTGTTTATTCATTCACACTCCTTCTGAGTCATTCAGGTACAGGGTGTGTCCGCACAGCGGAGGAAGTTTTGAACTCACATCGGCCTGGAAAGGAAGGTCGTGCGAGCAGGACTGGGTGGAAACTTAATTTTAACAGTAGAGAAGGGCAGGGCAGGAATCCTGTGCTCACCGCATAGGCAAATCCGACGGAGGTCGGCCCTGCGCTTCGCGTTCTTAAACAGTCTCTAAACAAAAGCAAAGGGTGGGTGAGGTGCGAATACGCGGTGTGGGGCCCTAAAGAGCCTCTCGAGGAGCAGAGAAGGGCGGCGGCAGGCCGGGCGCCGGGCTGTGCCGGGCCACGCGGTCTGCGCCTGTAAAATTCCTGCGCCGCCCGGGCCTTTCCGATCTGCGCGGCCGGGCGGGGTCCCCCTCCCCAAAGGCCCGGCCAGAAGCTGGGTCACAGCGCCCGACGCGGGGCGCAGGCGAACGCGCCGATCCCCCGCCGGTACCAGGTCCGGCGCGGGCCCATTTCACTGTGAGCCGGAAGAAGCCACTTTCCGATCGCAGATTTCGGGGCTCC
>NW_004955435.1:5878572-6036998 GCF_000276665.1 Chinchilla lanigera
CGGGGCGCGGGCCGGGGGTCCCCCGCGGACGGCCTGGGTGTCAGAAACGGAGTTTTAAACCGCATCAAACGAAAACTTTGTACACAGCCATCCCGGGCGGGCTGGAAAAACACGCAGAGCCGGGCTCCCGGGAGCCGACCGCGGGGGCTCGCTCTGGGGGCGGGCGGCGTGCACCGAGTCGGGACGGCTCGCCCGCAGCGGCGGAGCCCACCGGCCGGGCAGGGAGCGGGAGCCGCCTTTTCGTCAGACGCTTGTTTTTGGAAATCCTGTAGACGGAGAGCTCGGGGACAGGGGACGCGTTTAAACTCGCATTGCCGAAGGACTGGGTGTAGGGTTAGGAGGGGGAAATGCCGAGCGGCGGCGGGAGCGCTGTCCCGGAGACCGGCCGCCGCTCCCGCCCCCGTTCGTGTCTTCTACCCTAGAGTGGCGTTACGCTGAAACGTTTGAACAACTTAAGCGGACACTTCTGCTGTCTAGTGCTGTGTTGTTCCTTCCCGTGCGTAGCTCTGGGAGAGGTGGCACCGTGCTAGGAGAATGACAGTAAATAAAGCTGTCCAGGCAAGTTGAGCAATGCAGCAGACGTTGTTTGTGTGTGTTTCTGCAGAGAGGTTTTT
Source organism: Chinchilla lanigera (assembly GCF_000276665.1). Classification (NCBI taxonomy): domain Eukaryota; kingdom Metazoa; phylum Chordata; class Mammalia; order Rodentia; family Chinchillidae; genus Chinchilla; species Chinchilla lanigera. The sequence goes on from NW_004955435.1 coordinate 5,879,187, forward strand.
GTCTTTGAAGTTAGCATGCGGGGGCATATGCTGTTACCGTTTGTGGTATAACTTTGCTTTGTGTGTGTGTGTGTGTGTGTGTGTATGTGTGTGTGTGTTGGCTAAACTAAAAACTCGTAGGCATTCAATTAGTGTATGAAACTTCTGGGGTTCGCTGCACTCTCTTACGAATGATTTTCACTGAACACCTTTAAATATAGTTGCACTGAGCTTGCAGGGGGAAAAAAGAAGAAGAAAGAATAGGCAGTTGCTTCTCCGAGGCGCTGAGCTTTCCTGTTTACCGCAAGGCTGGGGCGCGCCTGGGGGCCCACACCTCACTGCACCCTCGGACCCCCAGCACACCTGCTCCGGGAGAGTTATTAATAGAGCCCAGAAAATTACGCTGTCAAAAGATTTTCGTGCAAACCTATTTTCTTGCATGGCAATTAGGAGGTGGCGCTCGGTGTGTGAGCGGGGAGTGGAGCGGGTAGGCGGAGGAGGTGTGCGTGGGGCCCTCAGGCTTCGCAGTTGGATCTTTGCAGAGTAGGGACCTCGGGCTGGTGGTGAGGACAGCTGAGCTGGCGGCCACCGCAGGGGGTCTCGGAGGGCCTGGCGGTCAGAGGGAGGGGCGGGTGCGGAGAGGCGAGAGGGGAGGGAGTGGAGTTGGTGCTGCGCACGCTTCTTGGGGTTCCCGTTTCCGTTAAAGTGGTTGTCACTACCAGGAGAGATTTCCTCTCATCCAGATGGAATTCAGTCTGGGTGAGTTTTTGGTTTTTTTTGGTTTTTCTTCCTCTTTTTCTAGAAATAATTTGATGTTAAAAAATTCTTGCGCTCTCCCCAAGTCTCCTCAAAACATTATCTAAACGGCCAAGTTGGAGCAATGCCTTAGCTAGAAGGAGCTACCCCTGGGCGGTGACTTTTTTTTTCTAACCCTGTGTTCTTTGTGACTTCAGGCTGCTGTTTCTGAGGCCCTCTCCAGCCAAGGAAAAGCCACACAGAAAGCGTGGATCTCTCTCACTGAACCATTTCCCCAGCCCCTGAAGGCAGGCTTGGACCTGGCCCTCTAGCGTTGGTCTGGAGAAGTGGCACCTTCCCGGTTCTTGCGGGACACAGCTCGGCACTATGGGCTCCACCAGTACCCCGCTCGTCAGGGCTGTCCTTAGTCCGGTCTCAGACTATGTCAACCATGACATCATAGTCTTGCATTACAACTACACGGGAAAGCTGAACATCGGCCCTGACAAAGAGATCGGCATTAAGCTGACCACGGTGGTGTTCATTCTCATCTGTTGCTTCATCATCCTGGAGAACATCTTTGTCCTGCTGACCATTTGGAAAACCAAGAAGTTCCACCGACCCATGTACTATTTCATAGGCAACCTGGCGCTCTCAGACCTGTTGGCAGGCGTGGCTTACATAGCCAACCTGCTGTTGTCTGGGGCCACCACCTACAGTCTCACCCCCGGGCAGTGGTTTCTGCGGGAAGGAAGTATGTTTGTGGCTCTGTCTGCCTCGGTGTTCAGCCTCCTGGCCATCGCCATTGAGCGCTATATCACCATGCTGAAGATGAAACTGCACAACGGGAGCAACAGCTCCCGCTCCTTCCTGCTCATCAGCACCTGCTGGGTCATCTCGCTCGTGCTGGGTGGCCTGCCCATCATGGGCTGGAACTGCATCGGCTCGCTGGCCAGCTGCTCCACCGTGCTGCCGCTCTACCGCAAACACTATATCCTCTTCTGCACCACGGTCTTCACTCTGCTCTTGCTCGCCATCGTCATCCTGTACTGCAGGATCTACTCCTTGGTCAGGACTCGCAGCCGCAGCCTCACCTTCCGCAAGAACGTTTCTAAGAACAGCCGCAGCACCGAGAAGTCGCTGGCGCTGCTGAAGACGGTGATCATCGTCCTGAGCGCCTTCATCGCGTGCTGGGCGCCTCTCTTCATCCTGCTCCTGCTGGACGTGGGCTGCAAGGTGAAGACCTGCAGCATCCTCTACAAAGCCGAGTACTTCCTGGTGCTGGCTGTGCTGAACTCGGGCACCAACCCTATCATCTACACTCTGACCAACAAGGAGATGCGTCGCGCCTTCATCCGGATCATGTCCTGCTGTAAATGCGCCAGTGGGGACTCCGCCGGCAAAATCAAGCGGCCCATCATCGCAGGGGTGGAATTCAGCCGCAGTAAATCGGACAACTCCTCCCACCCCCAGAAGGACGACGGGGAGAACCCAGAGACTATCATGTCTTCTGGAAATGTCAACTCTTCTTCCTAAAGCTGGAAGCTGCTGATCTTCGGGAAGTGCTCTTCCGTGGCCGCCCACCGCCCCAGCATTTGAAATAAGCCCCTGGGCCTCAAGTGAGGCCAGCAAGGAGCTGCGGGGGTCCAGAGAGAGGGAGGAAGGAGCGGGGAGCGCAAACAGGCTGGCGGTGCCGCAGTTGGTGGGTAGAGTTAGTTCCTGTGAACAATGCACTGGGAAGGGTGGAGATCGGGTCCCCGCCTGGAGCCTATTTCCTCTCCCTTTGGAGCTTTGATTTTGCACTGAGCCAAAGGTCTAGCATTGTCAAGCTCCCAAAGGGTTCGCTCGGCCCCTCCTCCAAGAGTACGGTCCCAGGAGAAAGGCGCTCAGTCTGGAGCATAGAGGAGGTGATGTGTTCTTTCACTTGGGTCTCAGACTCACGTGAGTGTGTGCTCTTCTGCTTGCCAAGGCGTCCTCTGCCGCGCCCGCCCTCCCGCCCCCTTCACCCCCTCTCAAGACCCTTTCACTGTATATTATAACCACCTGGCATTCGTCAGACAGCGACTGCGGCTTGCTGCTCTTGGTCATCGGCAGCAGGCAGTCTGTGCTGAGTAGGTAGGCTGTGAAGGCACAGAGGTGGTTGCAGAGGGAAAGCAATTTCATTTGCTGAGGCCAAAGTTTCCACATAAACTGGATTAGTTTTTTTTTTTTTTTGGAATTTGCTTGAAGTCACTTTGATTTTTTTAAACATCTTTGCAATGAAATGTGTTGCAGTGTCATATCAATTGTGGCCGTAATCGGCCAGAGGAAGTCCGCCTTATCTAAATGGTGACAGCCAGGACCTTTAGTGTCTTAGGAGCGACAAACAGAAGAAGGGGAAACTGACTGGGAGTGCACTTCTGTCAACCAGGAGAGATTTCTTCATGACTGTCTAAAAATGCGACATCTGTCTTTGGCACTTTTGTTGATGTGTATTTCAGAGTGTTGTGTAATTTCGTTTCAACCGACAGGATGGTTGTATTTGGTTGTGTTAAAAGTACCTTCTATGATTTTTGAATGTATTTGTTTCAGCAGAGGTCTTTCATTGGATTTTTTCTAACTTGTGTTAACACCACTGAATGTGTATTTCTTAAGAAAATACCAGTCTCTTGGCCCTTAAAAGCATTACTTTAACTGATAGGAAACAGTGGAAATTTTTTCAGTACAACTGTTCATTAGATAGAAATTGAAGGTGTGTATAAATGTCACAAAGAATAAAAATATGTTACTGTCTTTTTAGTATGGTTTTCAGTGCAATTAAACCAAGAAATGTCTTGTTTTTTTTTAAAAAAAATAGTATTTAATAGGTTTCTGACTTTTGTGGATCATTTTGCACATAGCTTTATCAACTTTTAAACATTAATAAACTGATTTTTTTTAAAGATCCCCTTGTGAAGAGCATTTTTAAAAATCATGATTGAGATTTTCTCTTTGACCCTGTTGTTCTTTGGAATCAAAGTTAAGGGAAAATTTATGTTATTTTTAAAAGGATTTCACCTCGATTAAGTAGGGTGTGAAAAAATTGTGGTTTGTTTAGAAAGTGGTCTTTTTCAGGAAGAGAAACTTCAATAAGTTAGTGTTGAATAGTGAAAATGAATGAGATAAAAAAACCACTAACCTTCTAAATACCACATTAGCAAGTAAATGTAATTTTTAAATTGCATTCAAGCCAGGCTAAATTAAGTATAATAATTCTGTTTTAAAACACGGGTTTTTAAAGAATGAACAGTGTGGTCGTCAGTCTCATTTGAATTACGACACACAGTGATCAATCCAAGCACGACAACAAAAGCGTACGTTCGGGCCATCCACCAATGTGCTGGACAAGCGGGGCTACAGGTGTGAGATAATATTAAATCATTTACATTTTTTAGTGCACTGTTTTGGTTTCTTCAATCTGTCCTGTAAATGAAGGAATATACAGTATATATGCAGTGGCAAACTAGAATCCAGGCTGAGTAGAATAGGATCATCAATTTGAAAACTTGATTCACTGTATTGGATAGCCTTAGCATTCTTGGTCATTAATTTCTCCCACTATAAAATGAAAACCAGGGTACTTTGCAAGAATCACAGTATTAGCTAACTCTTGTTCTGGTATTATTGTCATCTTTTGGGGAGACTGAGTCAGAGTATTTAGATGTGTTTGGTTCTTTAGCCTTATTGTTATTTTCAGGATTTCTGTGCTTTCAAGTGCCGTTGAATATGCACAGGACACAGTTGGGACACGGAGATAAACCTCACCTAACAGGGTAGATGTCATTTCTGGGTAAGGTTAACTGTGGGAAACAGAAGTGTATTCACTAAGGAAACCTTAGGTCACAACCTCCAGTTTCCTGAAGGAAATGCCAAAAATGCTCCAAAGACAAAAGGCTGGGAACAAACTGGAATGCCTCTGTCCATCTGTCTGCTGAGGCGGAAGGAATGATTTCATGTTACATTCACTTCCTAGAACTTTCATTACAGAGCGGAGCATAATGGAAAAGTGTCCATTTTGTTTCAGTGGATGATGAAATGGTTTGTACTCTTATCTTCCTAAGCACGATGGTGACTCATGACACGGAGACGATGGGATATGGGGGGGCTGGCTGTGCCAGGGAGGGGGCACTCACTTCCCCACCTGAGAGCACGTCGTGTGCTTTCTCCCTGGAAATTCCGGGCAGCGCGTATCCAAGAAAGATAGCTAAGATGAAGGAACCCTTGGTTTTATCCTAAGGTGAATATCTGGTTTTAATTGAGCATATTCTATGAAGGATTGAGAAAAATCTCAGTGATTATATGCTCATATTAAAATGTATACATATAAAATTTTGATTACAAAACATACTGTTTAAGTGACATGAAGTATATAGGGCAATATAAAAAGTTCAAGTGGCTCAAAATGTTAGAATGGTTAGAAAAATGACATCGCAAAATACTCTATCCCTAGCAACATAAGTTTGATTACAATTTTGCAGAGCACTCAAATCAAAGTCTTATATAAGACAAACTGTTGTTCTCGCTTTCTAGATTTTTACAAGGAGAAAACTGTGGTTCTTTAATAAAAGTCACTCTAGTAATATCAACCCAGAAGTTTACAGTAGTACTTTTGAGCTCATGTCACTCGTTACTGGGTTCTATTTAATAAACATCAGCACTTAAGTTATTTATGGCACCTGTAATTTTTTCTCCAATGTAAAAGTTCTGATGTAAAGATCTTAATTTAATTCTTTTTGAGTTACAGTAGAGTCACTCCTGGCATGGAGTTTGCCTGTGTTTAAGTTATATCCGGTGTGTATACTTATGCTTTCAAACTACACTGTGCTTTCTATGTACTTCCGCAAGTTTGCTTGCTGTTGTGTGTGTGTGTCCACATTACCTGTATCCCTGAGCTCTGTGGCTTTTTCTAGCCAATTCCAAGTGGAGCTGTATTTGGGAGCTACTGCTTTGAAAGAATAATTCATGGGCTGCACTGGGGAAATTGTACAGAAAGGCCTTGAAATTCAGGTAATTCTCAGTATTACCTGAGTCCCATTTTCCAGTGAGAAGCAAGGGATAGTACCAGAAGGCCCCACTTGCGGTCAATGCTTCTCATCTGGAATTGAGTTTTCTGTGGGCACCTAACTAATTGGATCAAACTAGATTTGATCTCATTTATTTCCAGATTAGCTTCATTTTTTTCCCTAAATAAGTTATAAGTGCACGGAGGGAGTAATTACAATTAAGTAAAGGAAACTTTGTAGGACCTATTAGAGTATTCTTCCCTTAGGAACACAGTGAATTCTTGATGAGAAGTCATAATAAATTGCATCATTTCCTCTAATCTTCCTTCCTGCTTTTTTGATGTGTATTTTACATGATCCAAAGAAAGAGACTTGAAGCACTCTTTTGTATATACCTTTGCCTTCACTGCCATACTAGTCGGAACTAGAGTCATCTTTTCAGGCTACTAGCAAGGTTGAGTTGAATAAATAAATGCCTTTATATTCTCTACAAAGAGCAAGGATTGTATTCTATTTGTTTGACATAAGTTCGCACTACATAGTTAGGCCGGCCTGGAATTCACTGCGTAGTCCAGCCTGGTATCGTACTCTTGGTGGTTCTCCTGCCTCAGTCTCCCATGTGGTGGTATTACAGGTATGTTCCCCCGGCCTGCGGAGGATTTCTAACCAATGATCCAAAGAGCTGGAAGAAGTACGAGGAAAACAAAAGTAAGGGGGAGACCTATAATTAATTCGCTCTCTTCACAGTCTTTGACAAGCACCAAGACTCAGAGTAATGTTGGCTCATGTTGGAGATCTGTCTCTTAATACATCCTGTCTCTTGCTTGTAGTGCTTTTTTTTTTCTTTTGGCTTAAACTCAAGTGATTCCTACTACTTCCAAGCTTTTGTTCAGATCCCTTTAAGGATGGAAGGGTTAAAACTCAGACTTAACTCTACATGCAGCCACTGCAAAAGCCAAAGCGTGGGCCGTAGATTGGAACGAACAAGAACTATTTCATTTTTTGACACTGAGACAGCATCATGGACCCAACTACCAGCTTCTCTGTTGATAGTGGACAAACAGACTCAGAAGCCCGGGGACTGCTCTCACTGGGGTTGGCGTGTGGGCCCTCCCTGCACATGCCCTGCGCCGAGTGAGCGACTGCTCCAAGAGCTGCTGGTCCCATGGATCAGTCCACGCTTTACTTGCTCCCGGACCCCTTGCGGGGGTCGCAGGCATGGGCAGTCTGTGATTGCTGTCGGTCCGGCCCGCATCTGGTTCCTGTATGTGTCCTGAACTGACTGGAGGCGCAGAATCAGGTGGTTCACAAACTGTCAACCCTGCAGTTCGTATCTGGGTTTTGCCTATACCCTACTGCCTGGGGTCACACCGGTGCAACCCGAGTCTGGGCCGTGCACGTGCCCTGAACTGCAAGGGGACGCTGGATCAGACGGTCTGTCATCAGCTGACACCAATACTGGCGTCTGAGACCTGGGATAACTAGATGCAAATCAACAACTGCTGGAAAACCCCAGACTGAGTAGAGCTTCTCAGAGGACACAGGGAAACTAGGGACACTAGCGGCCTTTGCTGTGCAGCTACTGAAGAGGGAAACTGAGCTTTCTGCACCCGGTAGCAAACATGACAGACAGTTTGCACTGTGGTACACTCACGTAGTGGAATACTGTTCAACAGTTTAAAAAAGGAACTACTGCTAAAACTTCCAACAATCTGTCTGAATCACAAAACTCTTAAATTGAAAGAATTATGCCACAAAAGAGAGCACACTGCACAATTCTGTTTATGTGAAGTTAAGGGGTAACAAAATTAGCTGGGGCTGGTGGTGCACACCGGAAACCCCAGCATTCAACAGGCTGAGGCAGGAGGATCATGAGTTCAAGGCCAGCCTGGGCTACGTTTTTGAGGGCTTTCCTCAAAAACAAACCAATGAAAAGAACAGACAAAACTAATCCACGGAGATAGACACACAGTGGTTGCCTGCTGGAAGGGGCAGTACTGGAAAGGAAGAAACTTTCCAAGTTATCAGCAGTGCTCTGTATCTTCATTTTGGGGGGTGTTGGTTTCTCAGATGTATGCACTTGGTTAAGCTTAGCCATCTATACTCACAAGAGTTGTGAAATAAAAAAGGATGTGTTAGATTTCTGTGTTTAAGGATAAAGGCTGTATGGGTCTTTCCTTGTGAAATTACGGTAGGATTGCAGGGAGTTCAATACAGTGTGGCCAAAGACCCCATGTTCCATAGAAGGAACACATGCACTTTGAGTATTAGCCATATCCCAGAACCAAAATATTAAAGTGCTAAATAATCATCGCCTGATGATACCTGTGCTTCCATAGGTTGAGAATTTGGCTTACTTTTGGTATTTGTAACCCCTCAAGAACTTCTTTACTGGAGAGTCTAGCACTATAATGAAACTGTCACAATAAAAGTTTATTGACATTCATATTTCACTCTTAGAGATATACGGAGGGTAGTATAATTTCAAGTCGGGGATTGCGATGCCCCTTGCCTTGCTTTTATTGCTCAGCTTTGCTTTTGCTATTCTGGATTTCTTCTGGTTCCAAATGAATTGTAGGATTTTTTACCCCCTAATTCTGTGAGGTATGCTGTTAGAATTTTATTGGAATTGCATTCAATCTGTATAATAATTTGGAAGTGTGGCCATTTTCACTATGTTATTTCTTCCTGCCAACATCTGATATTGTCTTCAATATTCTTTTTTTTAGGGTCCTGTACTTGTCAGCATAGAGGTCTTTATTTCCCTTGTCATATTGATTCCCAGATTTTTTTTTTTTTTGGATGCTGTTGTGAAAAGTGTAGATTCCCTAATTTCTCTCTCAGTGAGTTTGTGATTTGTGTACAGGAATGCTATTGATTTTTGAATGTTGACTTTGTATTCAGCTACAGTATTGAATTTGGTTATTAAATCCAGATGTCTTTTGGTGGAGTTTTTGGGATCTTCTATGTAGAGTATCATGTCATTCATAAATAATGATAATTTAACTTCTTCCTCTCCTATCTTTATTCTTTTTATTCTTTCTCTTGTATAATTGCTCTGGCTAGTGCTTCCGGAAATATATTAAACAGGAGTGTTGACAGTGGACATCCTTGTCTTGTTCCTTTTTTTTAGAGTGAAAGCTTTCAGTCTTTGATCATTTAGTATGATGTCGGCTGATGGTTTGTCATAGACAGACTTTATCAGATTGAGATAATAGTGTTCTAGTCCACTTTCCTGCAGGGTTTTTTAATCATAAAAGGGGGTTGGACTTTGTCAAGTGTTTTTTCTGCATCTATTAGGATGATTGTGTTTTTATCCTTGGCACTGTTGAAATGGTATATTACATTTATTGATCTGCATATGTTGAACCATACCTGCATCTCTGGGATGAATCCTACTTGGTCATGGTGCATAATCTTCTTAACGATTTGGTGCATTCTATTTGCCAGTATCTTACTGAAGATTTTTACCCCTATGTTTATTAGGGAGATTGGCCTGTAGCTCTCTTTTTGGTTGGATCCTTTTCTGGTTTTGGTATCAGGGTAATGCTTGCTTCCAGGAATGAATTTGGGAGTTTTGCTTCCCTTTTAGTTTCATTAAAGAGTTTGAGAAGTTGCAACATTAGGTCTTCTAATTTCTTAATTTCTTCTAATTTCTAATTTCTTCTCTAAATTTCTTGTAGAATTCAGCAGTGAATCTGTCAGGGCCTTGGCTTTTCTTTATTGGTAGGTTTTTAATTACATTTTCAATTTCATTGACTGATATTAATTTATTTTGAATTTTTATATCTTCTTGATTCAGCTTTGGCAATTCATATATATCTAGGAATCTGTCCATTTCATCTATGTCTTCTGTCTTGTTAGAATACAGGTTCTGGAAGAAGGTATTGATGATCTTCTATAGTTCTGCAAGATTTGTTGTGATTTTATCCTTTTCGTTCTTGATTGTGTGGATTTGAATCTTTTCTTTCCCTTTTTTGATAAGATTGGCTAGGGGTTTATCAATTTTATTTATATTTCAAAGAACCACCTCTTCCATTCATTGATTCTTTGTGTTATTTTCTTTGTCTCAATTGCATTAATTTCTGCTCTGATCTTGTATAATCTCGTTTGTATGACCTTTGGGCTTAACTTGGTTTTCCTTTTCTAGAAAGTTCAATATTAGGTTGTTTATTTGAGCTTGCTCTGTTTTTCTGATATGGGAATTCACAGGTATAAATTTCCCTCTTAGGACTGCTTTCGCTGTGTCTCATAAATTCCAGTATGTTATAGTGGCATTATCATTTAATTGTAGAAACTGTCTAATTTCTTCTTTAATTTTATCTGTGACCCAAAGGTACTGTGATAAGAACAGCATGGTACTAGCAAAAAAATAAACCCAAGGATCAGTGGAACAGATTAGAAGATAAAGAAACAAATCCAGACATACTCAGCCACCTTATCTTTGACAAAGAGGCTAAACACCTTCACTGGAAGAAAGTTGGTCTCTTTAATAAATGGTGCTAGAAAAACTGGCTTTCCACATGTCACAGATGAAAACTAGGCCCATATCTTTCACCATGCACTAAATTAAAATCTGAATGGATTAAAGATCTAAATATTACAACAGAAACACTAAATCTGCTGGATGATAGATTAGGTAAAACTCTTGAAGATGCAGGTGTAGGTAAAGACTTTATGAACAAAGTCCCAATTGCACAGGAGCTATCACAAAGAATCAATGACTGGGATCTCATCTTGTTAAAAACCTTTCCCACAGCGCAAGAAACCACCGACAGAGTGAGGAGACAACCCTCAGTGTGGGATAAAACTTTTGCCAGCTGTTCCACAGACAAAGGACTAATATCTAGAATATATGAAGAACTCAAAATTTCAGACTCCCCAAATTTAATGACCCAGTTGAAAAAATGGTCCTCTGAAATAGACGTTTCTCAGATGAAACAGAAATGGCAAATAAATATATAACAAATGTTCAACGTCACTTGTCATTTGAGAGATGCGAATTAAAGCAACACTGAGATTCCATCTGACCCCAGAAAGAACAGAAAATAGCCAATAACAAATCCTGGTAAGGCTGTAGGGAAAAAGGAACCCTAATCCAGTATTGGTGGTAGTGTAGACTGGTGCAACCAATGTGGAAATCAGTATGGAGATCCCTCAAAAAATGGAAACTAGAGGTTCCATTTAGCTCAGCTATTGCCCTTCTTGATATCTTCCTAAAAGAGTTAAAAGCATCATACCACAGCAATTTATGCACACCCATATTTATAGCAGCACAGTGTGTAATAGCTCAATCTTGGAAACAGCCAAAATGTCCATTAACTGATGAATGGTTAAAGAATATTTTTTATACAATGGAGTACTACTCTGACATAAAGAAGGATAAGCTTGAGACATTTCTAGCCAAATGGATGCACCTTGAGACCATATTCTTGAAAATGTAGGTGTAGGCACAGACTTCATAAATAAGACACACAAGTTTATTTTTATTTTTTTATTTTTATTGTTTGGTCCGGTACCGGGAGTTGAACTCATGATCTTGCGCTTGCCAGGCAGGTGCTGTGCCGCTGAGCTAAATCCCCAGCCCCAACACACAAGTTTAAATATCATATAGTTTATCTGATATGAGAAACCAAGAATACAAATAAGGATCAAAATGTATAATAGATACTGGAAAATGGGAAGAAAATGTTCAAATGGGAAACTTGGAATGGGGTGGGGGGAGAAGGGACAGAAAAAAGAATACAAGGACAAGTTAAATTGTACACATTCATCGTGTATAAATGGTGTTTTGAGATATATCTAGCTGTGGAATGGTCAAATCAAGCTATTTATCATATGTATTACTGCACATCTTTTTGTATGTATGAAGTTAGAACATTTAAAATTTACTTAGCAGTGTTAAAGTATACAATATGTTGTTATTAATTATAAACAAAAAGAAATATATGGAGGGTTATAAATCACCTTATGAAGAATAGACTTTTTTTTTACAGTACTGGAGATCGAACGCAGGACCTTCATACTGTGCGGCATGCCAGAACTTTATTATTATTATTATTTTTTATTTTGAGACAAGATCTTGCCAAGTCAGTAAGTTTCCTGGGCTGTGCTTGGACTTGCAATTCCAGTGCCTCAGTCTCCCACTGTGGTGGAATTACAGACATGCACCCAGCAGGCCCAGCTAAGAATGGATCTCCATGGACTGGCAAAAACACGGAAACACACTTCAGCATTGGAAACATACACCCTGGAGTGTGCCAAAGCATTTTCTACCACAACCGCACAACCAAACCTATAAGAGGCATTCAGTCAGATTGTAACACGGGCAATGGGAGAGAGCACTGCTTTGTTAGAAGTGGTGGTGCACGCCTGGCATCCCAGCACTTGGGCGGCTGAGGCAGGAGGATTGCTGCAAGTTCGAGACCAGCCTGGGCAACAAAGTGAGCTCAAGACCAACTGAACTACATAGCCACACCCTGTGTCAAGTTGACCAAAAAAAAAAAAAAAAAAGAAGTAATGGGCTGAGACACAAATGTCATGGAGAAGAGGCTTTTGCCTTTGAAGGTTGTGAAACCTTAACGCTGTGCACACCGTTTGCTTTGCAGCCCTGACTGAGGGTTTGTTCTTCAGCTGGCTCCAGGTAGAGCCAGGAGAGGTGTGACACGGTGAGCGGCGAGCTGTGATACAAGAGTGGAAGTAAGAGCGAAGGGGCAGCCCTGCCTGAACCGACGAGGTGCTATGTTGCTTATCTGCCTCCCCACGGCTCTGTCCCTGTTGCTGCTTTGCTTTCTGCTGCTCTGTTGCTGACGAGGAAGAGGGAAGAGGCGGAGGGAGCGAGGCTGTGGTCTCCTGCTCCCCTCGCGTATCCACTCGCGTCTCCCTCCAGCACGAGTGCTTGCCCGTGTTGGGTGCTGCGGATACAGGGGTGCACGGTGGGTGGATGGAGCTTGTACGACTTGGTTTTCCAACTCCGACGCTTCAGTGGTCCCTTCTCTGTGGGGTCCCGGAGTCCCCACGCTGCAAGAAGTTAGTTCTTTTTTTTTTTTTTATGGCTTTGTTCACCGCCCTCCACTTCCCCTAACACAGTGCATTCTTTAGCAGTGTGGCCATAATTTCACTTAGCAAATGTGATGAATGTTGGCAGTTTTCCATCTTTGTGTTTTATTTAACAAACATTTCTAAGTAACAAAATTAAATAATGGAGAATTAATTCATCCGTGGAACGAGAGCCACTTGTGTAATTAGACACTGTTGTAAATATCAGTATTTGCATTCTACTTTTCAGATGGTTCTGGGTTCGGAGTGATAAAGAAGCAACTATAGGGGCTGGGGATTTAGCTCAGCGGCACAGCGCCTGCCTGGCAAGCACAAAGTCGTGAGTTTGATTCCTGGTACCGGGAAAAAAAAATCAAACCAACAACTCCCCTCCCCCGCCCCCTTGCAAAAAAGAAGCAACTATGAAATCACAGTGTTCAGCCCGGTTTTCAGTTCCTGTCCATCTTCGCTGTGCTTTCTTTCTAGAGCAGTCGTGTGAACCAGGCTGAGCGGAATCCCTTGAGTTACAATGTGCAAATGAAGTCTACATTTGAGTAAGTCCTAGGTGGTACCTTGCTTTTTTCTTTTTTGGTGATACTAGGGGTTGAACCTAGAGCTCTCACGGTGAGCTGTATACCTCACCCTTTTTCAAATTTTTATTTCGAGAGACAGGGTCTCACTAAATTGCTAAATTGCCTAGGTTGGGCTTAAATTTGCAATCCTCCTGCCTCAGCTTCCGTGAGTACTGGGATTATGGATATGGGCCACCACACCTGCCTTAGATGGTATCTTTATTCATCTCAGATTTTTTAAAAAAAGGAAATAAAAGTGCATAATTTCAGAGGAAACATGATGAGTGCCTTTAATTATCAATGTTACCGTGAGGCAAATCACAGAAGATTTCAGGAGGGAGCCGCTGTAAGTCTTTGTGTACTGTGTGTTCAGTGACTACGTGAAGCCAGAGGACTGAGGCTAAGTCCTTGTGCAACCCAAGAATTCTGCAGGTCTGTCTTCCTCAGCAGGGCCGCTGAGCACAGATTGGCGGGCTCACATTCATTGGGCGTGTTTATAGGAAGGACTCTCAGAAATGCCCAGAGCTGGGCATGGTGGGGCACACCTGTAACCCAGCGCTCTGGAGGGCTGCAGCAGGAGGATCACAAATCCAAGTCTAGCCTGGGCACCTTATTGACTTGATGATATCCTTTCTGAAAAATTTTGTAAAAGGCTTGAGATGTAACTCAGTGCAAAAGCGCTAGGCTCAAACCCCAGTCCTCTCCCACACACTCACACACACACGAGTGCAGTAGCACAGAAGTCTGCTCACCAGATCTCCTTATCAGGACATGAGGTTATTTTATCTTATTTTATTTTTTTTCACAAAGGATGCATATTTATTTCTAACTTCAGAGTTTCTCTTGCTTCTGTCTAGACACTTCAGAGAGAAAAACAAATTAAAGTCACTAGTAAATTTCTGTTCTAAAATAAGAGACAAGTACTAAATGACTTGTCATATGCCTAGAGATTATTCTCTCACCAAGCCCCTGCGGCCCCTCTGCAGGACCAGAAATAGTGGTTAGCGCTCACATGCTGTTCTGCTTCAGTGGACTTCATGTGGCCACCTGCACAAGTAGTTCTTGGTTTCTCTTCCTTATCTGATGCCAGTCAAAGCAGCTTTTAGAAAAACACAGATTTTCATATTCCCATTCTCACATGCAAAGCAAATTGAGAGTATCAATGAATTCCTAGATTATTCAACTGAGAAAAGACTTTGCCTCGGTTGGCTACATATTTTAGGTCAACATTTTTCCCAGCTGAATTCTATTTATTTTTCCCAGCTGCATTTTATATTAGCACCTTAGTAGCTGAGCAATTATAAGGATCTTAGAAGACAGCAATTATTATTTTATTATTCTAATATAAAGAGCAAAAGAGTCTGTATAACAACACCTAGTTTGGGAATAGTTTTATGCATGGTATCCTTTGATACATTTATATTATTAATTTTTTAAAATTATGCTTATTCAGTGTTTTATGTTGTGACCTATGATTTAAAGTCATAGGCCTGATTTGCAAAACTTGAAATGTATTTCAATAGTTTAAATATCTGTAGGGGACTTGTGCGAAATAGATTCTGCTTTCTGTTTATTTTCCAAGGAATTTGATAAAAGCTAATACACTGAAACTGACACCAGAGCGTACCTAGAGAAGGTTCCTGGACTGTACCATTCTGTTCTCCCAGGGGTTTATGGAGACAAGAGCTGCACCAAGTTATCTGTGGCCTGTAGGTGAGGAGAAGACTTTGATTTCTAGGATTTGGTGTCTTTTTCTACACGTATGCAGGTTTTTATTACATTTGTAAAAAAGCGCATGATGGCTTGTATCCAGCTGTCCCTCCCCAAAGCCTCGTGTGTGATACTGGGGTTAGGGATGTGATGCTTGGACTGACTCCCGGTGAGATTCGGGGATTAAGGGCACTGCACCCTGGGTGTGAGTGCTATCTGCCCTAAGGGCAAGTGGCCCGGATGCGAAATAAGACACGGAAAGACAGCTACTGTTGTGCTTGTCACTTGCGGTTTGCTGCTTTACTACTTCGCTACTTGCTGCCTTGCTGGCTTCTGCCTAACACAAAGCCCACACTGGCTGGGCATTCTCATAAAGTCCACATGAAATGGTAAGCTAGATACTAGAGTATATATGGACAACTGGTGTTTTAAAACCCTATATTTTCAGAGCAGCTAACTGCTAGTGGCTTGGTAAGATCTTGTACACTTAAGTACACATCAGCTTTTCTATTATAGAAACAAAAATTGCTCAGTCTTTTGCTTGCCCTCTCAGAAATGGAATGAATTAACTCACTAGTTGCTCCTTAAAGTAGGAATTTAGAATAAATATATTAATTCAATGTAGAGTTCAACATTGTTGGAAAACCTGAATTATTTAAAGCTGAAGGAATGGACAATAATTTTTTCTTTGTTTTTGGCAAAACTGGTGAGTGAATCCTGGGTTACTCTACCACTGACTTACATCCTAGGTATTTTTAAATTTGTTCTTTTATTTTGAGACAGCATCTCATTAAATTGCCCAGGCTGACCTCAAACTTGCAATTCTTCTGCCTCAGCCTTCCAAGGAGCTGCGACTCCAGGGGTGTGCCACCATGCCCGCTGCCGTTTTGCTCTTTGGATAGGTGATATTTATTGACTCATAGCTCTGGAGGCTGGGGTGTCCAATATCAAAGTACTAATATCTAGACAGGGTCTTTTGTCCTCTCATAATACAGTGGAAAGAAGGAGGGAGGAAGGGAGGCAGAGTGAAATGAGAGAGAGAGAGAGAGAGAGAGAGAGAGAGAGAGAGAGAGAGAGAGAGAGAGAAAAGCAGCTAGTTGGCTTTTTGAAAGCCACACATGTGTTGTCCTGTAATCCCAGTACATGAGAGGCTGAGGCAGGAAGATCTTGAGTTTGAGGCCAGCCTGAGCTACACAGCAAGATCATGTCTAAAAAGGAGGAGATATACATAATCATCATAATTCTTTAATGACCACTATCTGTTATAAGAAATAATTCTTTATACATAATTTTTGACCCATGGATAACATAAACCCACTGGGAATTTGGAGGAATCGAATAAACATTGAAGAAAAAAGCACATGAGAGATGAGTTTCACTTAAAACAACCACGCTGTGGTCAAGTATTACGATTTGTTCCCGGGTGAAGGCGATTTTCAGCTGTTTCTCGTCAAGCTGAGACAGACGGGTCAGTCACTCTGGCCCTGGCGCTGGTGTTGCTTGTGGTTACGGAATTCGCCCTCCTATGAAATCGGGTGTCTGTGTGCGTATAGTGAATTTACATTAGGCTTTGCATTTCGTTATCAATTAAGAATTCACAGGCAACAGGCAGGGAACTTCTGTTTGGACTAAAGGACATTTTATTATTGTTGAAAGTCCTTGTACTTCATCCTCACTTTCATGTAAATCTGTCCAGAGGAAAAAGAGGACTTTGTATTCCACACAAAGGAAGTTTTACACCTCAGGGATTGCTGTAGCTTCTCTGTGTGTTGGCCCTTGATAGCTCGCTCCCTGAGTTTCTCTGTAATCTGTAGGAAATCCTTGGCATTCATGCTTGTTTCAGAGGCTGTAACATCCGAGCTAAACGAACGAAGTTGGCAGTGTCGTTTCTCCTTCCCCAGTTCACTCACTCATTCACTCATCCATTTGTTGGTGAGGAGGGTGCAGCTTTGCTTCCCATGTTTGTGAGCTGCAAGGCATCCCCAGGAGCTGCAGCTGCCCCTACGATGCAAGGCACACACATTTCATGGGTCTCACCAAGATGCATTAACAATCCAGTGCAGAGTCTTGCTTTTTACTTGTAAGAGAATGAAGAGGCCCTGCCAAGGTTCAGCAAAGGCTAACAAAGCACGAGCTCTTTAATGGGACAAACTTACATCAGAGTATAAGCACATCAAGTCCTTTCCCACAAGCAGGGCCTGATGCAGGGGCCAGCACTTTGGCTGTGAACCTTTACGTCCTGGGAAGCAGCACTATGGAGACACAAAGGTAATTTGACTGAAATGGGCTAAGTTATGGTCTTGGGGAAAAGGATCTATCTCTTTAACTTTGCTAAGGTCCAGAGCTGTGTGACTGCTGGGTGTGGCGGTGCATGCCTATAATCCCAGCTACTCAGGACACTGAGGCGGGAGGATTGCAAATTTGAGGCCAGCTTAGGCAATGTAGCCAAATCCTGTCTCAAAATATGCCCAGATCACTAATTCAGTTTTTAAAAAAGAAGAATTGTATGTAGGCCAAATGTGACACGATAGTAACAAATGATTTAGGGCTCCCATTTTGACACCTGATATAAATTGGAACAAATGTGCTCTCATCCCTGAGCTACTTAACCTGGGTTCAGCTTCTGAACCCAGGAGGTACTAAATCAGTCCCACATTGGGGCTGTTTTCTTCTGGAGGCCTCGAGGTGTGACAGGTGTGGCACAGTGGAGGGACAGGCCAGCTGAAGTTGCAGATTTCAGGATTATAGGTTGGGGAGACCTCTGCTTTTTTTTCCATCACTAGCGGTTTAACCTGTCACAGGACCAAAGAGTGCTTTTGGGTGTGTCAGTTGGAGGCATAAGTAGATTTACTATGCAAAATCGAAGACACACACAGACTCGGAAGGGAGAAGGGAAGGGAAGGAGAGATGAGAGGCTGTGTCCTGTTTTGTGGGATTCCTCAAGATGGAGGATCTAGGGTGCTATCTCCACGGTCTGTCAGGTTACCCTTTGGGCTATGTCAGAACAAAACACAATTGCACGTGTTTGAAGCTTAGAGACAGAGTGTCCTGCTGCTAGTGTTGCTTCCTTACTGGCTTCGTTTTTTTTGGTACAGGGAATCGAACTCAGGACTTTGTGCTTGCCAGCCATGTGGTTGTGAAGCTGAGCTGTATCTCCAGCCCAGTGTTACTTCCTTAGCAGTGGGAGTCTGTGGACTTGTGAAAGGTTGTATCTAAGCGCAGCAGGCTTCATTTACAGGTCAGAAGCCCAGGCACAACGTATGGGTTCATTGTACCTTTATGACCTGGGAATTTTTGGAGCTGAAATTCCTGGAAGAGGAAAGAGGGCTTTGTAATCTTGAATAACTGATTGTGTCCTGAAGCTGCAGTTTTCTTAAAAGTACAATTTGATCACAGTTTTTTTGGTACCGGAAATTGAACTCAGGACCTTGCGCTTGCCAGGCAAGCGCTTGTGCCGCTGAGCTAAATCCCCAGCCCCAAAAATACAATTTGAAAATAACCATTTTGTCTCCTTTGTACCTGTCTTTCTTACTTTGGGCCTGCCTCAAACCCAGAAGCTTGAGCTCGTTAGGCAAGCAGTTGGCTACTAAACCACAACATTAGTCTTTTTTTACTTTTTATTTTGAGACAGGCTGTCCTCAAACCTGTGATCATTCTGCTTCGGCCTCCTTTGGTGTAAGGGGAGACCTCCTACTAAATCTACTTATGCCTCCAATGGGCAGGTGAGGGAAGACCTCCCGGTGGAACTATCTGATCTGATCATCAAAGGCTAGCACACATCTGCATGCGATAACCTAGCCCTTCAATTTCCACCATCTGGAGGTGATGGACGCACAACAATAGTATCTCAACCTTTCTGAAAGGTGCGCTCTTGTACATAATGGAAAAATCAGATAGGCACGTGGTATGCTCCCTGTAGGGAATGTTCAGAATACTAGTCCCGAGTTTGTCTTCCTTTACTCATCCTTTCAAAGCTGGGCATGGTGCTACATGTCTGTGATCCCAGCGGTCTGGAAAGCTGAGGCAGAAAGATCACAAGTTTGAACCCAGCTTGGGCAACTTAGTGACTTCATGAGCCCCTGCCTCAAAAATAAAAAGTACAAAAAGGGCTGGGAAGGTAGCTCAAGGCAGAGACCCTGGGTTAAATCCCCAGTACTGAAAAATACAATTCCTTAAAAATTAAAAGCTGAAAAAATGTATTAGTAGGTCCGAGTTTCCCATTTTTCAACTAGCTGAACATAACGCTCCTACAAAGTCCATGTTACTTTCTGTCTGCTGAGTATAAAGAATCTGAGACTTCCCCTGAGCCGCATGACCACGGTGACCATAGAAGCTGGGCTTTGCTTTTCTGTTACACAGTGAGGCCAGGAAAAGTTCCTCCGGCATGCTCCGGCTTACGATAGAAGACTCAAGTTGGAAGGGACCTTAGAGATTACCGTATCCAACTGTCTCGTTTTACAGATAAGTGACTGACTCCCAGCTCCCAGCCATTTCCCTGTTCCTCTCAATATTTCAAAATCATAGTGACATCAGCAAGAGCAGTGATCAAAAGCAAACCATTTGTCTTTGGGGTTATATTTCCTTTTTATGCCTCCAGCTTCATTTCTTGTAGATAAAGCTAGATTTTCTCTGGACTCTTGGGGTATTGGCCCTTGCTAATTTTTATTTCTGGGATAAGTGGAATGCAAGTTTTTGAATGGACAATGATTTTGCTTCTGTAGCAGTGTGAATGTCTGCTGAATTTAGAGGGAACTAGAGATCAAAGCAGAAGGGCATGGTAGATGTTCATGTAGGGCGGTGGTCCTTGACCAAACAACCCAGAGAGGGTAAAAAAAAAAAACAACAGGCTATAATTTAAGTAGATGGTGTAGACTTTTGTGGTTTGTAATGTCACTGGAAATGCAAGAAGGGACTTATTTTTATGCAATTTGGCCCATTTTGTTTTTTACTTTGATTACACAAAGCTTAAGGGTTCTTTTGACATTAAAAATGCTTACTTCAGCTAAAGTACTGATTAGGGTTGCAATTTCCTTTTTTAAAATTTCCCTTTTTTTTTCTGGAATTGAGCTTTGATTTCCCACATAGTTTCTGTTCTAGTGCCTATTTTCCTGTGATTTCTTTCTACTTCATTTCAACATAGACATAGCAATTACCACCATATCAGTGTTAATTTCAGAGTGTGATAACAGTCAGAACTGATTGTGCAATTGAAGTCTGGTTTCCATGGAAAACATCAAGATATGAAGCCCCTTCTCCTCCTCCTCGTCCTTCTCCTCCTGCTCCTCCTGCTCCTCCTTCTCCTCCTTCTCCTCCTTCTCCTCCTTCTCCTCCTTCTCCTCTTTCTTCTCCTTCTCCTCCTCCTTCTTTTTATTTTTAGACAGGATCTCTCTATGCAGTGCATGCTGGCTTTAAACTTTCTATGCAACCCAGGCTGCATGTGGTACATGCTTGTAATCACAGCTATTTGGGAGGCTGAGGCAGGAGCATTCCTGGAAATATAGCTCAGGAGGAAGGCCCTGGGTTCAATTCCTAATACTGCAAAAACAAACAAACAACTTTCTTGCAACAGAATTGAGACAGCAGAAATATCACTGGAATTTTTTCTGTACAAAGATTTTTCCTACCTAAAAGGAAGTACGTTAAGTAACCACAATAGCTGGTTTGGCCTGTGTTTAAATCCTGTTCCTTCCTCACACTTAGTAGGTGTGTGGGACTGTTATCAGGTTCTGAGTTTCTGAAATCTCTTTCCAGAGGTTATTTCTAGGTTCTTCTTGTCTTGCACAGAGAATTGAACAAAACAAGCTCAAAAAATAGCATTTTACATTTCTACAGGTAGGAAAAGAGACACTGCAGGGCAGGTTTGGGCCAAGTAAAAGTAGGAAAAATATACTCTACAGCAGTGACAGCGAACCTATGGCATGTGTGTTATTTTTCTTTTAAGACAAAAGATGTTAAGGGATGAGCTGTTTTTTAAGCTAAAACCTCAGTCTTCAGGGTCAACTGCAGTGCCGGCACTTTGTGATACACGAGTGGGCTTTGGCTTGCAGCTGGGGCACTCGTCTCTAACAAGTTGGCCACCAGTGCGCCTGGAGTGCGAGAGCAGACTACTGTGAGAGAGATAACACAGCACCCAGAGCTCAGGGGGACTGCCACTCTGTACCTCCACTTCTCGGGCTGACCCTAGGCCATCCTGTCGAACGCTTGCTCTCAAGTTCTCACGAGAAGAACTGAAGATAGCACTCTTGGGTTGGCTGTTCCGTATGCAAGCGTTTGGGTCCTGTTCTGCGTGTGTCTCCTGAGTCTTTGTCATTCCCAGGTCAGGCCCACTCCACCAGCTCTGCCATGCCCTAATCGCCTGCCTCAGGAATGGAGAAGTTATTCCACTGAATTAATTTATTAATCTATAAAATAGTGATGATGATACCAGCATCAAAGGCTACTGTGAGAATTAAGTAGAATCACGTTTTTCGGCTGCTGGTATAAGACAGATGCTCAGATGTCCATTTGCTTGTTCATTTAACACATGTTATGCTCCACCTACTACGTTCCAGCGCATCCCTGAATAGAATGGATGAAACCCCTTCCACAGCCCGTTCCCTTTCTTCTCTCTCTCTCCTTTCCCCTGACTTCCTTACTGAAGCCAGACCACAAGGGCTAGATATTCCTGCTCTTTCAAAGAATTCATTCCTTTGGAGGTTCTGACGGTCAACAATGATGTTTTGTGCTTAGGCTGCTTTTTTTTTTTTTTTAAATGAAAACAAAGAAAGAATGTGTGATGGAATTTCAAAATTGTACCTGCATTACAACTTGGAAGTGCAGAACAAAGAACTTTACTTGGTCTCAACTCTCCCGGCTTTCCTCTCAAGCCTTTGACTTTTGCTTGGATGGGGGAATACGTGAACTAAACGGCGGGTTTAAAATGCAGTCCTGGCGGGCGGTGTGATTCGGTAGCAGAGCGTGTGATGAGCATACACAGTGTCCTGGGTTCAGCCTCCAGCACCTCCCCGCAAAGCAGTCCAGTCCAGTATTTGCATACTACTCTGTCTCCGTTGAGTAACAATGCGTCGGCTCTCAAACGCTTCCTCTGCGGGCCTTCAGGGTGGGGAAGGGCTGGGGCTTGTGCCGTGTGGGGAGGAGGGATGTCCTCAGGCACAGCCGCCGGCCTCCTGTGCTGCTGTCCCTGTAGTGGCCGTGGTGTGCTTGGCCTGTGGGTGTTTGTGGCTGATGCGTGGCTGGGTGTGCCTTGTGGTTGGTCTCACAGGGTTTGGCCAAAGTCCGGCTGAGTGCTCTGGTGGATGTGCCCTCATTTTGGTTTCCTCTAGCGCTGGAGATCACTTTGAAGTCTGGCTGACCTCTCCCCCAGCGTTGGCTTCACCTGCCTTTGACAAGAAAGAGAAGTGCACTTAGTGGGGCTTTGCTGTATCACTCCACTGACCATGTGCACCGCCTGGGGGAGCGGGTCCTGGGTCCCTAGGTTTGTGTGAGAACTGACGTCAGGCAGGACTTCCTTTTTGCAGGTCCATAGGGTGTATTTTCCGCATTGGCCCTGCTCTGTGTTTCAAGGAAAACTTTTCCTACCGAGGCCAAACTTGGAAAGGAGAGGGAAGAAGCAATGAGTTAACCCTTATACTTTTATACCATTCTACACCTCTCCCGACACAAATAACACCCTGCCCGATTCCCTGAACTAACAAAGGGCAGCTCTTAGATCCTAACTCTACCTGGCTACATCTTAGTATCAAGCTAATTACCTCTTATCTTTATTTAATTTTCTTCACCTTTTTGCATATAACTCTACAGTCTGAATCCTCTGTGGCTGGTGGGGAAAATACCAGGGCTGCTACTGCTACTCTAGTTTCCTCCTAGAGATGGATTCTAGGTTCTTCCTGTTCTAAGCAAAGAATTGGTCAAGACTATAGTAAAGTCAAGTGCTATAATCGAAACTACAGCAAAGCTTTATTAAAGGTAGGAAAAGAAGCAGGCTCTGCAGAGGGAGTTGGGACAGGTAGAAGTAGGAAAAGAAGTGCACCTTAGGGCATGAGGACGGCCACCATGCAGTGGGGAACACCGTGGCCAAAACTCAGTGTGACCTGTCCTTTTTGTGTCAGCCAGTTCTCAAGCTGAGGTCACTCTGGGTCATCCTAGCAAAAACCTACTCCAGTTCTTAAGAGAGGCCAGAAGCAAGGCTTTGGGCACTGCTCTAAGCATGTTTCCTGGGATTTTGTAATTAACGATCATACCTCTTTCCCCAGCCGGCTTTGCCACACACTTGTCTCCTATCTCATTTCCCTGAGAGACACAGATCCCTGTAATTCTTTCTGGGGTGCTGAGGGAACGCACGTCTCTGTCTTCTCTAGCTGGAAGGGGTTGTAGCCCCATATACTGGGCAGTGTGTGCTCCCCACTACCTTGGGGTCCTGCGGCTCACTGGCTGGCTTGAAGGGAGAACCCTGTCAGAAGACAATGAGGAAAGAGTAAGTGACTGTGGAGCTGCTTTTTCGATGGGAGAAAGGAAGTAACTTCACTGTTATGTTGGGGATGTGGAACCCAAGTATGAGGAGCAGGTCCGATTTCTGTGCTTCTTATGGGGGACAAAGTATGGCAAAGAGGGAGTTTAGACACATTATTGAGAGCCTGAGAGCCATAGCCTTAGCAAGATTACCCACATAATGGATCTAATTAAAAACGGGAGCCTCGATACAGGTGCCTGTTTAAGCTGCGCTGAATTAGGGTCATTAGTGACTTGACTTACCCGCACCGGAGCAGTGCTGGAGCCCTCTCGCTGCAGAGGAGCTTCCAGGCTTCCAGAGGTTATCAGGAATGGCTTCTTAGTCCTCCTCAGCGTGGTGGAGGGGGAGGTCTCTGACGGCCTGCTGCTTGCTTAGGTGCACCTGTGGCCCAGCACTACCCAGGGTTCCTCATGGGAGGTGGAAATATCCCTGGACTTTGTAGGTTCCCTGGGGCCTCTTCAGAGCGTGAAATGAGGGTTGGGCTGGCCTTGCCCCCTCTGGGACCGGGAGAGTCAGCCGTCCAGCTCCGTGAGTCAGCACACTGGCTGCCTCACGCTGAGAGCGTGGCCCAGCAGCTTGGTGCAGATGCATGCCGGCCGCCCAGACTGCTTGCCCTCAGTCATCCTTGGTTTTTCTCTTAGATGATTTGGGTGAGTTTAAGGCATTGCCAGTTGTGACCGCTGTTGTTCTAGCTTTTCTCTTTTGACCTGCGTCCAGATCCTGATTGTTGAACACAGAAAAGGCCACATCCAGCAATTGGGTCTTAGGTGTCTGGGGACCCATCTGAAGTTCCTTTATTAAACAGATGGCAGAGACCCATATCCCCCTGAGAGACAGGTGGGCTACCTGAGGACAGGACCGTCAGAGATACCGCTTTCTTCTCTGGGGTCCAGTCTGTGTACCATATTTTGGGCTTTTCCTGAGATAAAGAGTCACAGAAGCCTGAACATAAGGGATTTCATTCCACCTTTTACGTTTTAAGCAGGAACAGTTTACCTGAAATGTACTCATAATTTAAACCGCCTTCTTGAACCCGTCTCTCACCATTTCCTAGTTCATGTTGAACCCAAACCGCATTGCAGCAGTCCATACACGGTTCCATGGTACAAACTGACAGGGCCAAATCTTTCCCATTAATCCAGGAAATGCCCTAGGAGAATCTGCGTATGTGGTTCTTGCAGTTTCCCATGGCTCATCTTGGGGCCCTGAGAGAGAGACAGCCAGGTCTTGGGTCCTTCAGATGGCGTGCCCTGCGGAAGGAGGAGGTTGATGAGCCCACAGCACGTCCCTTGTGAGACTCACGCATGTGCTAGGCAGACCTTTCTGGAGGTAGGATGCTGCCAGCATCTTTCATAGAAGCATAGAAGAGAGCCCCGCCGAGGGCTTTTGTCTGTCCTGGGCCACTAAGTCCTTAGGGAGAAGGGTGGAGCCCTTTGATGGCTCTGCCTGGTCCTGCAAACTCCTGCTGTGAGATCAGAGTGGAGTCTCTCCCCACTGAGAGCCCCCTAGCCACGCTGAGCTGCTTGATGCTCCACTTAAGCAGGGTGGAGCCAATTGGGAAATAGTATCTCGTGTATTTACTTAGATAATGAAACTTCATTACTTTGTTTAAGGCAGTAGAGATGGAAACTTCTTTTATAAGGAAAAAAAAAACCTTTAAAAATCCTAAGAATGACTCAGGTCACTTGAGTGAAGCTTTACTGGCCGTTCTTTTATTCTGCTCACAGCATCAGGCTTGTGTTACTCAATTACCTGTACTTTGAAACAAGGATGAGATGTAGCCTAATTCAAAAGCAAAGGGAGAGGACACCCACATGTTCCTTGCAATGGGAGGCTTATCCCCTGTCTGCATGGGTGAGATTTTCAGGTGATCATGAGGTCATGTGAAATCAAACATGGTAGAATGCACGTGGCTGATTCATGCGGTGAAGAGTAAAGTAACTAGGCTAAACTAATGCCCTGAGAAAGAACAGTCCATCGAGGGGAAGAATGAGACAAAACTTTGAGCACAAAAAGGAGTAAATTGGGTACGTGTCTACTCAGGCAGGCAGCCAAGTTATCAAGAGCTATTTTTTCCAAAAGAGTGAAAAAGTGAGCAAAGTATTGCTGAGAACAGAAACACGAGGTCAAAAAAGCATACTAAATTCTATGTTGCAGACATGGTACCTAAATGATCTGTTCTACAGCTGGGTTAGTAAAACCCTCTAGCTGTCCTTTATTGACAAAGTATCCATAATGAGTGGCCAGCACTGGGATAGAGAAGAAAAGGTAAGATAAACTTGAGGTAGACCTATGGGCCTCCCACCTGCTAGGAAAAATACAGAGGTCCTGTGTTTCCACTCCCCTCCCCCATGTGATGGAAAAACTAGGAAACAATTGCCATGAGATGAGTCTCCTGAGTTCTGCAGCCTAAGGCAGACAGACAGGAAAGAAGAAAAAAATTTTCCAGCCTTTTAGCGTGAAAGTGAACAAAAAAATATGCCCTAAGGCCCTTACCTGCTCTCCTGGCTGGCTTGCCAAATATGTTACTGGATTTTGGAATCTCCTTCTGAAGGTGGTTTCTAGGTTCTTTCTGTCCTGAGCAAAGAATTGTTCAAGGTAAACACAAACAGTTGCAAAGTTTTATTCAAGTTTTTGGGGTAGGAAAAGAAACAGGCTCTGGAGAGCAAGTTTGGGCTGAGTAGAAGTAGGAAAATAAGTATAACCTGTAGCATAGGGGTGGAGCTATTGTGAAGAGGTATGATAGTGGGTGCATGATGGTGACTGTCTCTCTTTGTGTCACCTACTCCTCGGGCTGATGTCAGGTCTCGGCCATCCTATTGAAATCTGCTTGAGTTCTCACGAGAAGTCCACCTGCCTGGCTTTGGGAACTGATCTGTACATGTGTCCTGGGATTTTTGTAATTAAGTTCATACCTACTTCCACAGCCAGCTTTGCCTTGCCCTAATCTCCTATCTCAGTAGAATGGTTTAAATCTGGTGCCAGGTCAAGTCATTTTTAGATAAGGCAAATACCTCAGGGTCTTATTTGCATGAGGAGTTTTTTAGTTACTTTTCTCATTGTTGGGACAAAACACCCAACATCCATAGCAAAAGGAGGAAAGATTTATTTTGCTCACAGTTCATAGAGGTTCTAGCCATAATTGGTTGGCTCTAAGACAGGGTAGCTTGGCAGAGGGGCTTCACAGAGAAGAAACAGTCTGTGGCAAAGCAGTGTAGGCAGAAGGCAGCAAGCAATAAATGACAAGCAAGGACCCTCCTTTCATCCTTTACGTCTCATCCAGGCTACCCACCCTTAGGAGAGATGGCACTCAGTCCCAGGGTGGGACAACTGTAATCCTACCCAGAACTGAGTGAATGGGGCATTATCCCTACCTGTGTGGATTCTGAGGAGCCCTCACTGTGAATGACCTATGAGTTCAAGGGACCTGAGTTTTCCCTCTAAGAACTTTTTTTTTTTTTTTTTTTTTTTTTTGTTTTGGTTTTTCTCTGGTACCTGGAACCGAACTCACGACCTTGCACTTGCCAGGCAGGCGCTTTGCCGCTGAGCTAAATCCCCAGTCCCCCCTCTGAGGATTTTTTGACAAACCATCAAAAAACGAGGTAGATTCTGATCTTGGGCTAGAGGCATTACTAGTAGTTTAATGGTTGTCCAACAAGAAGAAATAAATTTGACTAAGAGATTAAGTATATAAGATCTAAATAGGGCATGAGAAACATTAACAAAGTCCATGTCCAGGACAGTAACCAAAATCCCCAATTTCGGGGGCAGGGGATTTAACTCAGTGGCACAGCGCCTGCCTGGCAAGTGCAAGGTCATGAGTTCTATTCCCGGTACCAGAAGAAAAACAAAAACAAAAAACCCCCCCCCCAAAAAACAAAACAAAATCCCCAATTTCAGATATTTGGCAAGAATATCCATGACTAAGGTAGTTCTTTGCAGGTATTAGGTTGGTCAGCTTATTTCTGTGCTGTATCACTCTTTCAGACTGACATAGGATCTATGTTTTTCTTTTAGAGATAAATATAGCCCCTCTATTTCAGTGGTTAGGGGATCTAGACCCCTATGATGATGTATGATTATTGCTGATAGTGATTCTGTTTGATCTTGAAGAATGGTAATACTCTGGGAAAGTTCATCTAGGCTGCCTGTCACGTTCTTAGGTAACTGTCGATAATAGGAGAAAGATGTGATTAGCGCTGAGGTCTTAGGTAAGTGATCACTAGTTAGTGTCTCTATTAGAGGCAATTTTTGAATCATCCAGGAAGATCCCAAAGGAAACAGGAAAAATACCCAAAAGAAGTCATGATATAATTCGGGACAGAGACCTCAAGTGTAGTAAGCAACAGAGTAACAAGACTAGTCACACAATTCACTTAGAGGGAGCAAAACCTTTTACTTCTCTGGTTCAAGGAAGTGGTTAGTGTCTTCTGAAAAGAAGCTTGAGGTTGTCCGCTTGTTTGCTGGTGTACAAGGTTGGTGGTCACTCTTTGCTTTCTTCTGCCCCGGGAAGCTTGGGTTTTATACTGGAGAAGTGAATTCAGCTGTCTGTTCTCTGCACTGTTAATGGCAGAGGGAGCGGTTGAAGGGATTTGTCAAAAAAGAGTTGCTCCATTTAGGTGAGTAGGTTCCAGGATCCAGACTCCTTTCAGGTCTTCATCGGGACCTGGTCACCAGGGCAGATGTTGGGCTGACCACTACTGTTAGTCCCTGGGAGTGGACAGAACTTTCTTCCATATTCCTAGAGGGCCTGCTGTAAAGTTTCCAAATGGGTTACATGTTGAACAAGCTGCAAAGGGCATGTGGGTATGCTACTAATGGGTGAATAGTTACCACTGCCTCATTGATGGCTCTGAGATCTTGTACTGGGCAAAATTCACTTGACAGCTCGACTATTGGTACAATGGGTGTATTGCACAGGGACTGACATGGGACCAGTAACCCTACAGCCAAAACTTACCAATAATGGTCTTTAAACCAAATATTATTTGATCTGTGAGGATATAGATTAAGGTCCTTCTGTTGAATGACTTGGCCTTGTCAGACCTCCCGGGGTTACCATTGTACCATGTGTGAGGATAAACACCAGAGACGTCGGGTCCCACGTCAGGCTGCCTGAGTCCCTAGCATGTAGGACATAGATTGTTTGAGGTTGGAGTGTTACAGTGGCGCTGAGCAGGAAGAGTATATCTCTCCTGACTACTGGTATGAGGCACTCCATTATCACCATAAAGGCAGCTTGAAAAAATATATCTTCCAAAGGGCAGTGAAAAAAGCTATCTAGTTAACTCCTTCAAGGCTTACAATGAGGTAAAAGTTCACCCCAATAAAAAACTAGAATTGAATAAGCCACTCAGTATCACAGAGAAATATAACTTGTTTGCCTACCACTTCTAGAGTCACCTGAGACTTCTGTAAAGTTTTTTTTTTTTTTTCCTGTACCGGGAATTGAACTCATGGCCTTGGGCTTGCCAGGCAGGTGTTGTACCACTGAGCTAAATCCCCAGCCCCTGAGACCTCTGTAAATTGATCAGAATATTCCTATGTGGGCTGCCTTGGGCACCATCACTCACTGTCCAGGCCTTCCTCCCTGGCCACCACGGTGATGGATGACCTCATCCCTCCCTGGGGCTGAGAGGAGTCCCTCTTCCAGTGGCAAGGATCTCCTTCCATGTTCTGACAGGCCTGACAAGCGTTAGGCGGTTTCTGATGAGATTCTTTTGCCCAGGGCCCTCATCACTTGCACTTGAAACACTGTGACTTGCTTCCACCGGCTTTGGGCAACCTCAGTTTCCCCTAGTGCTGTGGGCTTTTTCTTGAACCATGTGGAATATAGCAAGCATGACCTTAGCTTGCCTCTTTTCCCATTCAATTCTCCATTGTCCTCTACTTCATCACAGTTATTAAAGACCAATCCAACTATATCAGCCAACTGGCGTATTTGAGTTTGTGGACCCCGATGGAGTTTCTGGAGCATTTTCCTGATATCCAGAGCTGACTGACCACTGACATACTGCTGTGGGATAATCTGACCTTCTCCAGGCTCAGAACCTAAATTAGCAAAACTGAAAAAGAGAGTTGTTGAGAGGCCGTTTAAACAGGGATCATGGGGGTGCTGCATGAGGGGTACCCCAAAGTGGGTTTTGTGGACAGGAATTGTGGGAAGCATAACAGGCTTATCCCTGAGTTAGTCCCCGAATCTCCAGTGGGGCTCTGACAGGGCATTTCTTGAGAGTTAGGTGTGGAATTTTAAAAGGCCTATCCCTGGGTCAGTAGCCGACCCATGAGCGGGGACCTAGGCATCTTGTGAGAGTTTCAGAGCCTTCCAGCCCCCGGATTGCGAGCTAGTGAGGCTCAGTTCCCTGAGATTAGGCCATGTGTCACA
Organism: Chinchilla lanigera; assembly: GCF_000276665.1. Classification (NCBI taxonomy): domain Eukaryota; kingdom Metazoa; phylum Chordata; class Mammalia; order Rodentia; family Chinchillidae; genus Chinchilla; species Chinchilla lanigera. Next base: position 5,909,136 of record NW_004955435.1, read on the forward strand.
GAGCCTTCCCACATTTAATTCCCACATGGGACTCGGACAGTTCACCCTCTAGATTATCTGCGACCAATCTCAGCTTTCATCAGTGAGTCCCTGATCGAGCTGAGCTCCCTGCTGGGCGTCTCCAGCCTTGGGCACGGGGCACTTTCCTTGCAACCTTTCGGTCTTCCCTGTGTTCACAGAGGGTCCAGGCACAGGGTCCAGAACTGAGATGCCATATTGACTGGGCGCCTCTTAGCCAATTCTCAACCACCTCATGTCCTGCTTAGGGAAGGCTGGCAGTCACCTTGCTCAGTACAACCCTAAGTCCCTGACAATTCCCCACAGATGTGGCTCTCTGCGCCTCTGGCTGAGAAATGGGGACTTCCACAGGGGATAGCCCACTCTCTGGCAGTTTGGGAAGGGCGTAAGACCTCTCCCTAGGAAAATCCCCACCTCCCTGGATCGAGCTCCAAAGCATACACATCTGGTGACAAACCTCAAGATAAAGTTAGGCACACCCTAAATTCGGTCAGCACATGCAGGTTACACCCTTTTAGATAGGGGCATAAAACTGAAGCCGCAGTTACCATAATAAAAGAAAAACCAAGTAAAAAGGAGAGGGAAAAGAAAAAAAACTAGCATTAGAGAAATAACCCAGGAGGAGAGAGCTGAGGTGGGCTTTAGGACCCAGAAAAATCGACTCAGCCAGAGCTACTGTTTTCACAGACTGTTGCAGCCACAGGCAGAAGTGGCAGGAATTTTAAAAAGGGCAACTCTTACTGTTCCAGCGCAGGAAGGTGTTGTAGCTCTTAACTTTCCCCCGAGTTGCTCAGTGCTAAGAAGCCAAATAATCTGAATACCCGATAGATGAAAGCCTGAGGCACGTGGTCAGTGACAAGGAGGGACCCAGAACTTCTGAACTGCAGAGAGAGGCGGGAGAGAGAGGAGGAGGGAGGAGAAGGAGCCCGTGACAAGACTCAGTGTGATCTCGAGCAGCCTGGGTACTACGCACGTGGCACGGAGGCCTGCAGAGTGCCGGACACATCGCAGCCGCACTGCGCAGAGAAGCCATACTTCCGGGTGGACTGGGTCCGTGTTTCCTGCTGTCCTGCTGTAGGCGGCTCTGCCCAGACAGTGCCACTCTCCAGCCAGCTGCCTCGTTCTCTTGGCTCCGGTCCATCCCCACAGAGGTGTGTGTCACAGCCTCTGAGACGAAATTCCCGCCTTTCGTGGACCACCAAACACAACCCCAACTGCTCAGCAGGGACTTTCTCACTCTCTGCAAAGGCTGAAGCCTTTTACCTCACAACCTAGTCATCTCCAAATGGTGACCAGGTCAGCGGCTCATCCTGGCACTCGGTCCCATTCACCAACAAAGGGGCAGAGAGAGAGAAAGAGAGTCTCCCTGAAGGAATGGGCATTACGTTCCTTTGCTGCCTGGCTTGTTTTGGTGAGGGGCTGGTCGCTGGTGAGGTCCGCCCATGTCCATCAGTATCACCTGGTGTCCATTAATATATCTCAGTGTTCACTAATCTCTCCTTGCTGGGTGTCCTAAAAAATGTCACCCTGGAATGAGCAGGCATAGTCCAGGCTCTTGTGTGCGATGAGCAATGAATTGCAAGCATACACCAGGTAGCAAGAGGCACGCAGCTATATTTATTGAGGATCACAGGAAGTGGTCTCAGGGCAAGTCTGTGCTGACAAAGATAAAGTGCACAGACAGAGAAGTGGTGTTGGGGTGACACAAAAGGAAAAGCACTGCGGACAAGTCCTAGCACACAGAGATAGCAACAACAACCCCTGTTAAATCAGGCTTTTGGAATTTAACAGGTGCCCCTCAGCCCAGGGACCTGCCCTTGAATCTCTAAGTGTGTCTGGTAGGCATGATTGACAGTGTGCTGAGTTCTGCAAGGCTCTCAGTGCACATGTTGTCCCAGAATTCACTCCGATCTTAATCACATGTATGACATAGAGTACCTATCTACGAACCCACAATGGGGTTTGCATAGGGCAAAGGCGAATGAGGGTCCAGCTGGGAGATCCAACACACATGTGCTCTTGCTACAGCATCAGAGACTCTCTGGGTGTTTGTTATTTCCTCTGCTACCTGTCTTCAGACAATGGAAGGGGACTGTCCATAGACTGCTGCTTAGAATTAAATGGATGGGAATAACTTCCTCAGCTCCATCGTTTCTAACTGAACTAACCCTTTAATTGGAAGTTATTCTATTTTATGCGATGAAGTGTTGCTGGATTCTAGAATTGAAAGTTAAGTCAATCAGACTGCATGTGGGGGCACATACCTGTAATTCTAGCTCTCTGGGCCAAGGCAGAAGGATTACAAGTTTGAGTCCAGCCTGGACAATTTAGCAGTTCAGTGAGACCTTGACTCAAAATAAAAAGTTAAACAGGACTGGGGAGGTGGTTCAGAGCAAAGGCCCTGGGTTCAATACCCAGTAGTGAAAAAAAGTTTGTCAAGACCTTTAAACTAGCCTGTAGTAGTGACATGTGCACATAATCTCCACATTCAGAGATTGCAGGAGACAATCTGAGGCAGGAGACTCAAGAGTTCGAGTCCAGCCTGGGCTATGTAGTGAGCTCAAAGCCAACCTGGACTACAGAGTAGGATCCTGTTTCAGGCAGGTCAAGTAAATAAACATGACCTCTCAGCTAATGTTGTAATCTCGTCCTCTGACAGCACTCCAGGGTCATGCACAGACATGTGTACCAGACAAATTTACACATCCGCCCTTTCTCCTTGTGCATATGTACACATTTACTGTCCCTTGTCCCTCTAGCTCTTTTTCCAGGATCCTCTCTTTTGTCCTTCCATATGTGTGATCACTGATTCCTTAATGATAATTGTTGCTGTCATTTATTGAGCACCTACTACACATTAGAGATGACAAAATTTCTTTTATGTGGGCTGTCTTACTTAAACCTTAGCATCCCCATTGTATGTAGGAAGAAAATGAGGATCAAGGAAATTTTAAACAAATGTATTCAAGGATAAAGAACTATTAACTTCAAGAGCTGGTGATCATACACAGATTTCATTGGCTTCAAAGCTATTCCACTAAAGAATATAGTAAGTCCTCACCTTATGAATGAGTTCTGTTCAGGGACAATGTTTGTAAGTTGGATTTGTTAATAAGGCATATTTGTTCATAAGTCTGACAGAACGAGTTTGACACAAATATACAATGTAAAGCATTAAAAAATAAATACACAACACTTTAAATAAACTATTTTTACTTTTACAGTTACCTCAAAATAGTGGTACAGTACAACTATAAATAAACTATTTTTACTTTTCAAGGTACCTTACAATGGTGGCCCAGTCCGGGCCAGTACAATAACTGGCAATTAGGAGATTTCATGTGTGAACTGACAAGAAGAGAGTTACTAACTGGAGGAGGGGTGTCTTGGTTACTTTTCTCTCATTGTGGGGACAAAATACCCCACAGTCAAAGTTAAAGAGGGAAAGGTTTATTTAGCTCACAGTTGGTGGAGGTTTCAGTCCATAATCGGCTGCCTCCAAGGCAGAGTGGTACATGGCAGAGGGCAATAGTTTATTGCAGCAGAAGACAGCAAAATCAGTGAAAGAGAGAGAGACAAAGAGAGAGAGAAAGAGGGAGAGAAAGAGAGAGAGGGAAAGAGAGAGATAAAGAGAGAGAGGGAAAGAGAGAGAGCTCTTTCTGCCCCTTATACAGGCTACTGCCTTAGGGTGGGTGTAGCACTCACACCCTTAATCCCAGCATTAGACCATGAATCAGTTATAAACTCTAGGTTCAGCCACCTCCAAGAAGCCTACCCTCTATGACTACATGAGGCTTTGGTGGGACATCTATAGACACAAACCATAACATCCTGCCCATGGCCTCCCAATGACTCATGCATGTTCCTTTATGCAAAAGGCATTTAATCCCTCTCCAGGAGTTGCAAAAGTCCTTACAGTTTTAGCATTGCCGAAAAGTCCAAGTACAAAGTCTCCTCTGAGATTTAAGGCAGACTCTTAGCTGCAAGTCCCTGTACAAATAAAAACAAAGTTAAATATTTCCAACACTGAATGGCCCAAAATAGATATTTCGATTCCAAAAGTTACAAACAAGGAGATACAAATAAATGGGACCAAACCACATCCAAAACCCAGCAGGGCAAACATTGAGTCTTGTAGCTCCGTGTGTAGCATCCAAGGCAATCTGTGGTGAGATGAGAACTCCAAAGGGGTTGTGTGGCTCCAACATCTGATGGCTGTAGTTCCCATGGTTTCTCTCTTGGGCCTGCTCTACTCCCTCCTCACAGTTTTCCTGAGACGATCCACATTCCCGTCTTCCTCAAATTTCTGGGGTCTCCACTGCACCTTTGGCTTCATACTTACAGCTTCACATACTGCCCTCTCAGACACACACCGCCTGGCCTCATGTTAACTGGCAACATACCCATCAGTACTCTGACTTTCCAGGTTCTGACAAGAGTCTCCAATACAGTTTACTGCATACTGGGACTGTGTCTTCTTCCAGTCTCTCAAATCCTTTCTAAATTAATTCTCAAGGCTCTTAAGTCACATGGCCAGGCAATGTCACAGTAATGACCTCACTCTCCTGGTACCAATTTTGTCATAGTCAGGGTTTACAAGGGAAAAGACTTAGTACAAAACACATAATTTATAGGATTATTTTATAATATTCACCCAAAGAGTGAAATGCAAAAGAGTGCAGGAGATCTGTGCACACACTAGAGACCCAGAGAATCTAGCTGAGGGCCTGGATCCCACAGCAATGTCCTGCACGAGTCCAGCTGAAGACCTAGAGCTCACGGTAATGTCTTCCGTAAGTCCAGCTGGAGCCTTAGGCCCATGACAATGTCTCATGCCAGTCTATATCAAGGATCTACACTGGGAAGCCCCAAAGGTCAGTGGCTGAAGCTAGAAAGTCTGCACCAGTGGGATGAAGGATCTGCACCAACAGGCTGAGGGATCTGCACTGCAGCCAGGAGGCAATGATCAAGATCAGGACCAGAGCTCCCCTGAAAGGAACCACAGCCATCCTCAGCAACAGTGAGGACCCTAGTTCCTCTGATGGCAAGAACAGCTGAGTTCATAACAGGAAAACCAGCACGACAGGCTTCTCCAGGAGAATCAGCAGCAGAATCTTGCCCTCTAGTTCCCTTTCCATGCTATTGGCAACAATCCTCAGGTGGGCCTTCCACACCCAGCACCATGCTGACCCATTTCAACTGGTTGTTACAAGTAGACCATTGGCTAATCCCCCACAAGGGAGGGTAGGTGGGAGATGGCGAAGCTGAAGGATTATCAGCAATAGGAGATACAGGGCAAGACAGGATCGGGCCCACACCTGCCACGCTGTACAGTCAGCACACGGAAGCACAGCTGCGGCAATATCTGGCAGACACGTGAGCTACTTCCACAATTTGTTCACATCTATGGATGTTCATAATGTGAACTCCTTTCGTATCTGTGACAGTTTACAACTCTAATGGTCATCAGTCAGGGACTTACTGTACTATCGTGAACAGAAATTTACTGTTTGGGGAGAAGATTTTATATAAGTTGAATTATCCTATAATAATCATAAATGTGAAACTCAAAACTTCTTCTGATGATTGGTTTAAAAACCTTTCCTTTGATTTTAGATACTGTGGGGGCCAAGGCAGGAGGCTTGAAAGTTTGAGACCAGGTTGAACAGTTTAACAAGACATTGTCGTGGTCTGTATGTCCCTGTCTCTCTCTACCTTTGTGACAGAGTCTTGTTCTGTAGATTGGCTACCCTTGAACTCATGTAGCCCAGGCTGGCCTTCACCTCTGACAATCTTCCTGCCTCAGTCTCTTGCATGCTGGGATTACAAGCATGTGCCACCATGCCTGGCTTTTGTTTTTAATTTTATGAGAGAGGATCCTCCTATGTAGTTCAGGCTAGCCTTATACTCATCATGTAGTCCAGGCTAGCCTGAAACTCATGGTGATCTTCCTGCCTCAGCCTCCTAAGTGCTGGGATTGCCACATCAATCTGTAAGACTGTCTCAGAATAAAGTGTTGGGAATGTAGCTCAGTAGTAGAGTGCCTCTGGGTTCAATCCTATGAACTGAAAAAAAGTTCTTTGAAGGAAAAATGGGGAACTCCACCTCAGAGATGACTAATCCCTGATGAAATTCTATTAAATTGCTGACTAATGGTCTGGTGACTAATTTTTTTTATCTTGGTGCTGTAAGGATGCCTTACAAGCCAGAAGTGACTTCAGCTACTGAAAAGTGCTAACAGCAGAGTCTGTAATATTTTGGTTCCAGTCCTTTGTTTTTTCTCTAGGCCAATTTAACCACTTCCTCTTCCATTCTGCTTTTTTCTTGCAGGTCAAATTGTCTTTCCATTTTCTCTTTATTTTAAAAATAATGCTTAATTTCCCATTTTAAAGTATCTTTTATTATCTTTGTTTTCTCCCCTTCATCCTCTTTCAGCACCTTCATGCTGAACTGGAACATTTCCATTCCCACTTTTTTATTTTTTATGTTAAGATAAGGTCTTGCTAAGTTGTTAATTCACCTGGCTGGGATCAGACTGTATCCTCCTGCCTCAGCCTCCAAGAGCAATGGAATTACAAGCTTGGCTTTTCTTCCTATTCTTATTCATATTTGTTCCTTCCTTCCCTGCTTTGATTTTGCATTCTTCTTCACAGTTCTTTGGCCCATTATGTTACTGAAAATGCACTATAAAGGAGTCTTCATCTCTAAAATCCTGGCCCTCACAAGTAGTGTCCTTTAAGGTTTGCATTGAACAGCTGTGCCATAGTGGCGTTTGGAGGTGACCCGTAGAGGTGCTAGCCCTCTAATCCTGTACTGCCTAGTAGATCTAGCTGAGTTTCTATCCTGCCCAAATCTTATGTATCTTAGAGGACCAGATACCTGTAGGTTAGAGTCCTCTTCAGGTGGGCCAGCCCAGACTGGCTGGGTCTAAGATGAGTGCCAGAACAGTCCCGACATTCTGTGCCTTCCTTGTAACTCCATCTGCATGCTAAATGGCACACCCCCTCCAGAGTCAGGGGAGTTGACAGCAGACCTGAGGACTCTATGAGACAGTGAAAGGAGGCAGTGCCTCAATTTCCAAACTCCACCCACTCTGAGAAAGATCATAAATATTCCTTTCCCTCATTATCCTACCCCTCCCCTCATTTCCTCCGCTCCTCCATGGGTGAAGAAGTGATTTGCCCCTTTATCTCCCACTGCTTCTGTTCTTGGCCAGGAATAAAGGTCTCTTTCCCTGCTTGGTTGCTGTTCAGTCTTGTTACTGGTTCTGTAATTCTGGGAAGGGAAAATGCAACCAATAAGGGAGGACATTAAGAACAGAGCCTTGCTGGTACATTTTTTATTCTGTGAGATTTGGATAAAAGACAATGGGAGGGTCAAGGGAAAAACTAGCTTCACTCTAGAAAAAGAAGTGCCTGACAGTGTGGGCATTCTGTGTGTGTGTGTGTGTGTGTGTGTGTGTGTGTGTCTTTGGGGATTAATAAAGGATGTCCTGAAAGAATGTCCAGGTACTTAGCAACCATTAATGAATATTTTATAATAACTAGTGGAATTTTAAATGTTTCCAATACAAAGATATGATATATATTTGAGGTAACAGCTGCGGCAGTCACCCTGATGCGATCATTTCCCACTGTGTAGAGGTACTGGAATGCCACCTTGTTACCCCATAAATAGATACTATTATTATGCACCAATTAAAAATAAAATATATTTGAGAAATATGTAGTTACTCAATATGAGTTACTTCTCAGCATCCTCTCAAATGAAAAGAGACTTTCCTATCCAATTAAAATAATGACTCAGAGTAGTTATGAGACTCATTTTTTTTTTTTTTTTGAAACAGGGTCTCACCATGTCATTCAGACTGGTCTTGAATTCACTATGTAATCCAGGCTGGCCTCACATTTAAGGAGATCATCCTGCCTCAGCCCCCTGCATGGTGGAGAAGAATAATAGAGGGGGAGTGCTCAAAGGGCTCATAAATGACTCAGAAATATATTTAACTAATAGAGGGGGAGTGCTCAAAGGGCTCATAAATGACTCAGAAATATATTTAACTACTTTTTTCTTTCATTGCCAGCCCCTGCACAGATTACTTTGGTTAGCTTCTCCTGGAGAGAGTAGAGAGGATTTTTTTGTCCACAGCAAAGAGAGATTTGTACAAGGTTCTATTCCTTAGGAAAGAGGGCAGATTTTTCTTTCTTGGAGGAGACCCAGGTTAGTTCCTTGAGCTTTTTCTGTTATTATGAAGGAGAGATTTTTGCCCTCAAGCTGTATGACTTTTAGAAAGTGCTCCACTAGAGATAACAGAATCCCTTGGGAGATGTGAGCAGTGCTAATCCATTCTGATTCTCGTGCAGTGCTACACTTACGGATGGGTACAAGCTATTAGTAATAACTAACTTTATTGTCACTTGCTAGTTGTCAAACTTTCACAGTGATCTGTGTATAGCAGGGCCTGGTGGCACACGCCTGTGATCTCAGCACTCTGGGAGGCTGAAGTGGCAGGATTTCAAGACTAAAGCCAACCTGAGCTACATGGGGAGTTCAGGGTCAGCCCGAAACAGAAGGACTCCATCACAAACAAGCAGTGATCTGCATAAATATGAAGTTACTGAATGACATAGCATCTGTGTGTGTTACCATGGGCGATGGGGATCCTGGATGGGTTTCCAGGTTCTTGGGTGAGACCAGCCAAGCAGGGGATGTTGCGCACAATGGCATGAAAAGGCAGCTCAATTCATGAGGTTCGAAGGGGGAAGGGACACTCAGACCAGCAGGTCCAAACAGCACAATGGAGGCAGAGTGCCATGGGCAGAAAGGAAAGATGCGCGGCTTGGTGGTGAGAGAATGGATGGGGTAAGAGTCAGGCTTCGGGACTGGAGATGTGCCACTGCCTGGGGCTCCTCTCTCTGGGTCTTTGAGGATATGATTGACAGGGTGTTGAGTCATCTCAGTTGTTCTTCTGCACGTGTCCTTTCCCATTGTTCACTCGGTTATAATTTGATGCCTGACACATAGTCCATACGTACGAACACTTGACGAGATCTCCGTGAGGAAAGGTCACTGAAAGTCATGCCGCTGGCCCTGACATACATGTGGCCTGGCCTGGAACTTCAGGGATTTCCTGGGGTCTTTGTTGTTCTTATTTCTGCCTTATTTACAACAACGGAAGGTGTGGCCCAAGTTCCGGAGAGTGGGGGCCGTGGTCCTATTGCCAGGTGGTCTCACACAAACGCCGGGTCTGGGTTGCCTACCTTTCCTGCAGTTGGAGTCCAGGTCCTTCTGGTCTTGAACAAAGAATTGAGTGAAACGAGCTGAAAGAATGGTGACAGTTTATTTGGAAAAGAAAAGTTTAGAGTGAGGGACGAACTGGCTCTGCCAAGTGAGACTGGACTGAGTAAGAAAAGAAAGGCAAGGCAGAAGCTCAGCTGGCACGTACAGGGCGGGCTACTGCAAGCACGGCCATGACAGCGAGCTCTTCTTGGCACCTGTGACCTTCTATGCTGTCCACACCTCCGGGAAACAGCAAGAACAGCTGCATATAGGTCCTGAGAGGCGGTGCTGGGACCCCACGCCTCAGGCTGACCTTGGGTCCAAGCCATCGTGTTGGAAACCTGTCTGAGTTCTCTCAAGAAATCCAGTGCAGGGCTTTGGGAACTGTTCTGTGGATGTGTCTCTGGGTCTTGTAATTAAAAGGTCATGCCTGCTACTCCAGCCAGCTTGCTGTGCCCTAATCTCCTTGCTCAGGCCCATATTCCCAACTGTACTACCTGTACTGTTTGTCTTAATGTTTTTTTTTCTCTCTCAGATTTTTTTTCTTTTTTTTTTTTCTTTTGGCTTTTTGAAACAGGGTCTCACTATGCAGTTCAGGCTGCCCTTGAACTTACGGTAATCCTCCTGCCTCAGCCTCCTGAGTGCTGGGATTACAGGCGTGTGCCACCATGCCCAGCTGTCTTATTTGTATACCTGTGTTCATATAGGAAAAATTTAACTCCTAACCTGCAGGATGTCAGATGTGCCGAGTTCATGTCCCCTAAAATCAAAGAATGAATTCCAAGGAACAGGAAGTTTAAGAGTAGGAAAGGATTATTGAGAGAAAGTTCCTGAGAGACAGGAGGAGTTCCTAGTGGGATGCCACTGAGGCCCTTTGTCAGGGGTAATTTATGCAGTAGTCACAATGTGGGTACAACGTGGAACAAACCATAATCAATCTATGGGGTTACAAATAGAGCTGCTTAGTTAATACTGATCCAGTTGGGAGGTGGGGCATATAGCAAGGTTACAGGGCTGGGTCATTAACCTTGACTTCTAAAACAGGAGCGTTTTGGGCAAGGGATGGGTCTAGATGTTCTGCTCACCCATCCGGGCATCTGATGCATATCTCGTGGTTCTCACCAGTGTAAACTCAAGGTACTGTTTATCCCTTAGGGAGGCATGTAGGCCTAGCCATTGCATTTTATCTTGGGCCAGGACGTCTTCAGATATGCTTCCAGCCACAATTCTGATGTCTTTATTTTTTCTGCTGACTTCCTGAGAGCTCAGTCCATCTCTGACCATGTATTTATTTTTTAATCTAACTTAGCTGCCTATAATAATTGGACCCGTAGGCCCCATCAATACAATATGAATAGGTGAATCTTAAGCATTTAGAGCAGTCAGGATGTCAGGCACAGGTGGCAGCTACCTGGCTGAAAGTTGTTACTCTCAAGATCTACCCGGGTAGAGGAGAAAACTCTGATACGCAGACCGTTCTGCTTCCGGCAAGTTCTGCTTTACTTTCTTTGGGAGGTATGTCCTTTCCTCCCGCCACAGTTGCCTGGCAAAAAGAGAAAAAGAAAAAGGAAAGAAAAAATGCATGAATATGCCGCCTTCGCAGCCCGAGAAGCGGTCAGCACACCCCTTGGAACAAGGCAGACCTCCTGAGTAATTTCTCTACCTATGCCGGAGGATTGAACCATTCAGCCTCCTATTCCCAGGCCTGGCCCTCCTGTGTCTAAGCAATAATGAGCATTTGGATGGAGGCTGAGGAACACCAATTAACTGGTAGGAGTAATCAGTTCCAAATAACGCCAGAATCAGCTACAAGCATGAGCGCAAAGTGGATAAAAACCAGGGAATAAAAGAGCACAATTCAGCCTGTGATTCACAGTCTTCTAGTTTACTTTTCTTTCTTTTTCATTCAAATCAGGGTTTTATTCAAGGGGCTTAAGCAATAAGACAGTAGTTTTCCAAAAAAAAAAAAAAAAAAGTGTTTAGAAATATAAAGAATATTCCTTTCTTCTGAAGTAAAAATAAGCATAATCAGTTCAGGAAAATACTCCCTGGAAGTAGCAGTAATTAGTAAGATCTACCCATAGGGTGGCCAGAAGACCTCCATGAAGAATCAGGAATATGATTCTAGTGGTTCTTGAGCCTTTTTTTTTGGCGGGGGTGGTCTGGTAAGGGTTACTGTCTTTAAACTATCAGCTGCAGGGATGGATTGCTAGGGCTCTTCACTTTTGACCTCCAGAAGAAGCAAGGCAATTTAGTAGTAACTGTAGGATGCCGATGTCCTGATACTTTTCAACTTCAAGAGAGGGAAATCAGAACAAATAATTGTATCAGTTTTAAGGCTATCCCTGTCATTGTCAGGAGGCTTAAATGAATCTTACCGCTCTCAGAGTTTAGGAGGCAGGCTAACTTGATAAGGAGTCTAAATTTATAGAAGACAAAGAGTAGAGCTTAAAAAAAAACTAGTTATGTGGTTGTCAAGGTAAGTTTTCCTGATTGGAACAAGGTGGATGTGTAATGTGAAGACACACTTGGCTCCTCTGAGCAAACTTTCAGTGTCTTCTTGTGGTCAAGCTCTATAAAGGAAAAACTGGAGGTCAGAGTTACAGACATGGAAGTAATGGAAAGCCCAGGGTCAGAGAGCTTCTTTTAGATAAGAGAAATTAGATTAAGCTAATATTGCTCAACATGTGTGCTCAAATTATGGAGCCCAAGAAATAATTGGCTTCTGTAGTACGTTCCAAATTCAGGTCTAAAGCGGTAGCAAATGCTAAAATGAACAGGAAAAAAGACTCCAGTCAGCAAAGAGCAGAATAAAAGGGAAGAAAACCCAAAGCTCACGTCTGATATAACCTCAGGCAAACAAAGAGGAGGAAGATAAAAATCTGTATGTAAACGGGAAAGCACACCGGTGACCTGATATTAGTGCTAAAATTAAATGTTAATTCACAAACGTAAACCATACAGAAAAACGACTGCTAAAATTTAAAAATAAAATTTCAGCCAGGGGTGCTGTCACAGGCTTGTGATTCCATCATCTGGAAGCCCAAGGTAGGAGGATCTTGAGTTTGAGGCCAGCCTGGGCTGTGTGATGAGATGCTGGCTCCAATCCATTCATTAAACCTTCATTTCCAAAACCCAGAGCTACCATTATGGCTAGCATCGTAACCACATTAAGAATGTTAACTATTAACAGTTTATTTATTTGTGTGCGTGTGTGTGTTTATACCTTATATCTACATCTACACTTTTAAAGTTTTTGCTGCTAAGCAATATCTTGGGAATTTCTTTTCCCATAATAAATATATTTTGTTGTTTTATGTTACTTTTTTTTACTACTTTTATAGATATGCTTTATAGCACGATAAGAGAGACTACTGGCTCAGTCTTGGCTGTGCGTGCAATGCAATCAATAAACCTTATCTATAAATGCAAACAAATGCCCTCTAGCTGGGGAAGAGATACTAAACTAGTAGGGTCTTAAAGGGGAAAATATGGTGGAGATAGGAATATATGCAAAGATATGAACTAAAGAAATGAAGATCTATTCTGAGCCCAGAAGGGAGCGGTGAGCCCCGCCCCCGCGGGCTGTACTACGCCCCCACTCCGTCGCCCACGCTTTCTCTCCAGATGTGCTCTCGCTGGCTCAGTCTCTCCAGGATTTCCCTATTGTAATGAGGAAGCACAGCCGATCACGCCAGTGAATTCAGATTGTGTCACCTTCTGACCTTTCGCCCCACCCTCTGTTTACCAGTTTGAATACTGGCACACATGACTGTCAATGGTGCAAAAAGAAAGAAGGGGAAGAAGCAAAGCAACATGTGCCAGGCGGCTGTCAGCTCCACAGAGCCCCACCTTGTTCTCTCTTCCTGTGTAACGATGAGAACCAGGCCCCGGGCCTTAGAGACCCGCAGTGTGCGGGAGACGCTTGCCTGCTCAGGGGGCTGTGGGTCACTGAGAGAACCCAGGGCACCCGGTCCTGCCGCACCCTTCATCCTTTCCCCTGCTTCTCTTCTCACCAGGAGCTTCCCTCTGGTTCTGTCCAGGGACCTACTGCCTTGGCCTGTGGGACACTGGCCTGCCTTTTTTCTTACCCTTTCCCTTTCATCATTCCTCTCTTACGCCAAGTACAAACAAGCTTTAATAGTTATCAGCTCAAACCCAGGCACACAGAAAAGCAAGCACAAGCAAACAAGAAGAGCTGAAAGCCCCCGAGCCTGTATCTCCTTGCAGTAATCACTTCACTCATTTTTGTTTTTTTTCTGTTTTGAAGTCAGGTCCTCACTGTATCGTTCAGGCTGGCCTCAAACTCACAGCGGTCCTCGAGCCTGCCAAGTGCTAGGAAGGAGTACGGGTGCATGTCAGCGGCGTGTGCGACAGTTCCCTTATTTTAAAAAATAAATATATATGTTTATGTATTTATTTCTGTGGTACTGGGGGTTGAACTCCAGGCCTTCTCATGGAGCTACGGCCTCAGTTCAATTTTATTTTACCTTTTAAAATTTTAAGACAGAGTCTTACAAAGCTGCTAACTCGCCTTTGGTGAGTTCAAAGCGGATCCTCTTGCCTCGGCTTCCCTCCTGGGATCATAGACCTGTGTCACCACGTCTGTTTTGTTTTTCCTTTTGTTCTTTTGAAATAGCTGTTTCTGTGTTTCGTTTTGTTTTGTGGACGGCTTTGCTGTGCTGGCCAGGTCGATGACCCCAACTGTGGAGACCCTTGTGGAGACCCTTGTGCACAACCCGGATTCTCCCATTCAGACCCAGTCATCCCTTTCCTGACGGTGAGGAGGGTTGGCCACCGGCAGCCCACACTGATTCCCTTCTCAGATATCACCCTGCCCCCAGCGTGGCCTGCGTCCGGTGCCAGTGGAAGCGAGAGCACAAAGGCCACCGGCTCAGCACACCGTTAAGTTCCAGAGCTCCCTGTGGAGCGGCTGAGTCCTGTGACACAGTCGGCTTCTCCCTCTTCCCAGCGATGCCCTCCGCACTCCCTTCCAGGTATTGTTTCCAGGACATCGCTGCGGCAAGCCCTGCGGTGCCCCACCCAGATGTCCCTTCGGCAGCGGAGCGGTAGTTATCACGGCTCCGTGGAAAAGACACTAAGACAGAGAAAGTTGTAGTCCTCCTCCAGAAACCCAGGGTCATCTGTGGAGGTCAGGAAACAAATAAATACCCGGGTAAATTCCAGCCCGGTGGCCTGCTGAGCCCATAATCCCAGCCACGATTATTTCTCAAATCCCCAAGTCTTAGTAGCATCATGGACATATGAGTGATTTGAGAACCCCTGCCAAGCACATACACACTGTTTCACGGACCTGTCAGGAAAGAGATTATAACAGAGAAAGCTGAGTGGAAACCTCCAAAACTGCTCCCTTTCTCCAATCAGCCATGAAACAAAGTTTCCAGAACTTGATGGTGCACGCCTATAATTCTAGCACTCAGAAGGCTGAGGCAGGAGGATCACAGTTTTAAAATTAACTTGGCTGCATATCCAGTTCATGGCCAGCCTGGACTACATAATGAGACACTGTCCCAAAAGAACAACAAAGTTCTTGGGAAAAGAGGGAAAGCAAAGCAAGATTACTATCAAAGACCTAAAGGATGTAGGAGTGGAGCCCATTACTCACTACTGTATCTTCATTTAGTTCATCAGTCTGGCTTCTACAGACATTGGATGGTTCTGGAAAATAATTTCAGAAAATCACCAGCTCAGCTGGGTGTAGCGATGTACACCCATAATCCCAGCACTCAGGAGGCTGAGGCAGGAAGATCGCTGTAAGCTTGAGGCCAGCCTGTGCCACACAGTGAGTTCAAGGCCAGGCTGAACTACATAGTGAGATCCTGTCTCAGAACAACAACAGCACAAAAAACACTAAGTTAAAGTGATACCCTTGATTATTTGGTGTTATTGCTAGATAAATAAGATAAAACAAGGCAAGGAGCTTTCAGGTACATGGCCTGAGGACACTGAGTTGGGGAATGCAATCTTTTCCAACTAGAAGGAAGATCAGAGATAGTTTGATTTCATGTGACATGAATATCATTCAGTGGCACCTGTGACCCAGGGCAATGTTCATCCTCTACCCTTTCTCATAATCTCAAGCTATTTGCATCATTTTGAAAGCCCGCTGAGTAGATTTTGATTCAGTAACATCATGTTGATTGGCCATGATGACCTAGAAGACTTTATAAGACACATATAAGTACTAGAAATTTTCAGAGATCTACAACTTGTACGTTTTCGTGGATTCAGTATTCAAGGGTGTGCTGAGATATCCCTTCAAAATTAAAAGATACACCCTATATCCTGCCCCACAAGGAAGAAAGTGCTGCGCTTGGCAGGCATCCTTAGGTTCTGGGGGAAGCACATTACACATCCGAGACTTTTCACAGTAGGAAATAACTGTAGTATGTCAAGGCTTTGGTGCAAACATTTCTGTCATTTGGACAGAGTGGCAGACGCCTAATTTGGAGATGTCTCTGATGGCAGTCACTAACTCCTCAATTCAGATGGGTTTAACAACAAAGCAGCAGAATAAAACCCAAATAGAACCAGAGGTCATATCACTCTCCGTGGTTGCTCAAGTGTCTTTCCCCTAGTTAGCACTTGTGTCGCATGAAGGGTCTCACATTACCAGCTGAGGGAGGAGGAAAAAGCCTGATCTTTGTGAATGTTGGTTACGAATGGGCAGAAGTTGAACTAGAGCAACCAGGGTTGACCTGATAGTAGAGAAGGAAATATTCCCAGGGAGTAGGGGTGTTAGAGCAATGGGTATAACAGGCTAGTGACCCGCTTTGTGTAAGGAGGAGTTGTCCAGAATGAGAATGTGTAACACCCCTGGGCGGAAGCACCTGGACTAGCTGTCTAGTAAGGGCACTGGAGGTGAAAAGGCTGAAAAAATGAAGTTTCAGTTACAGAAAAATAAGAGGGGGCACGAAATATAAAGATTTTTGTGCTGTACATTAATACTACAAAAGATTCACCAACAAAGAGACACTGGACAACTGTTATTAGGAAGACTGAGGCAAGAAGATCAAAAGTTGGAGGCCAGCGTGGGCTACGTAGTGATTTCAAGGCCTCCCTAAGCTACGTATAAGATCCAGTCTTATAGGCAAAGCAAAGCAAAGCAAAGCAAAGCAAAGCAAAGCAAAGCAAAGCAAAGCAAAACAAAACAAAACACCCACAACCATTATTAAAAGTTTCTTGTCCAGTTGGTGTTAGTTAGTGTTTGTCTTTGGTCACCTCTAATTGGCAAAAGAGGTGTGGTAGTGTCAGAGCTGGTAGTTTATATAGGTTGACAGTGTGGACTTCCATTGATTCAGTTTATTGTGGCTATTGTTGTTGTGGACCAATGCTTTGCCCTGACGTGGCAACAGAACGCTGTTCTTCCCAAAGAACAATTGATAATTTGGTGAAAAGCCTCCTCTACTAGACTCCTTCCATCCTGCAAAAGGTAGCACTTCACTCTCACAGGCATCTAAGACGGCTCTGGAATGCATAGCCTCTGCTGGTACCACTAAGCAGAGACATACAGAATTACTGGTACCTAGGCATAGAATCTCACAAAACAAAATATTTGATTAGGAGACCCACTTCAAAATGAGCTGCTGGAGTGAAGCTGTCCAAACAGCGTGCATTCAGAGATACTTTTCCTTCTTATACACCATCATTCAGAAGTGGCTGACCTCCTAAGCCCAGAGAGTTTTCATGATGAGTTCTATCAAATATATTTAGATAGAAGTAAAGTAAATCTAACAAAAGATTTTAAAAATATAGGAGAAGGCAGCTCCCTCCAATTTTTTTCATGAGACCTGCATTTTATACTGTTATCAAAACCTGTCCACCAGGTGTGGTGACAGTAACCCAGTAACTGGGAGACAGAGGCAGGAGGGTCACATGGTTGTGGACAGCTCGGGCTATACATCGAGTTCAAGGCTGTCTTGAATTATAGAGCAAGACCCTGTGCACCTTCCAAAGACAACACATGCAAAGAAATAAAAAAAAGAAAAATTATGACTAGAATCCCTCAAACACAGATGCAAGATTTCTCACTAGGACATTAGCAAATCAAACTTAGTAATATCTAAAATGGACAGTATATTATTATCACGAAGTTTATCTTAGGAAGGAAGCCTGGTTAAGGTCTACTTTAAACAAAGCAATATAACTCATGAATTAAGGAAAAAGAGAAAACTGTGATGATCACCATCAGATATGCAGAAAAGATATTTGACAAAAGGAAACTCACCATTTGTAATTACAAATTCTCACTAAAGGAATAGAATCAAGAGGATTTATTTGTTTGTTTATTTACTTATTTTTGAGACAGTATCTTGTTATATAGCTCAGGCTGATCTGGAATCATTGTGTAGCCCGGGCCGGCCTTGAACTCCCAGAAATCCTCCTGCCTCAGCCCCTTGAGTGCTGTGATTACAGGACTGCACCACCAAACCTGGCTCGAAGGTAACTTATTTAATTTCATAAAGGGAATCTATGAAAAGCTTACAGGTAGCATTAAACTTATTGATGTAGTAGTGAATGCTTTCACTGTAAATATTGAAACAAGGCAAGGATGGTTGTTTTCATCATTTATATTCTACTGAAGACACTAGACAGTGCAAGAAAAACAAATAGAATTGTCTTTATTTGGAGGTTACATGATTATTTATGTAGAAACCATGTTTACAAGGACCTATGGGATCTAAGTATATTTATCCAGATTGCAGAATATAATATCAAAACACAAAATTATTTCTATATACTTGCAGCAAACAAATGAAAAAACAAATTAAAGAATAATCCAATTAGAATAATACTGAAAAGCCTAAAATAACTGGGGACAAATTTAGCAAGAGAAATGACAAAACTTAGGTACTGAACACTACATATTTCTGAGAGCAATTAAATGTTATCTAAATAATTGGATCAGAATGCTAAATATCATAAATATGTCAATTCTATCTAAGTTAATTAATGGCTTCAATGCAATTCCAGAGAAAAATTAACTTTGTAGCAGAAATTAACATCGAGGGGACCAAGGGACAGAGGGAGGCGGGAGGGAAGGGGGAGGAAAGAATTAAAAGAGAGTTAGGATGTGTCATGCGCGTGTACACAGCCAATGTAATCACGATGTGATGCAAACGTTTACTAATCAGAAAACTAACATGTTCCTTTTAAAACTTATGTGGCAGGGGATGGTGGTGCACACCTGTAATTCTAGAACACAGGATGCTGAGGCAGGAGGATCGCTGCAAGTTCAAGGCCAGCCTGACCTACATAATGGACCCTGTCTCAAAAAACAAACAAACAAAATTTATGTGACAGTACATATCGCACATTGAATAACCAAAATAATGTTGAGAAGGGTAAAGAACAAACACACAGACAGGCTCATTTCAAGACATCACACAGTTACAGACACTAAGTAGTTTTAATAGGGGAAGGAAAGTCTTCCAAAAATTGTGCTGGGAAAGCTGTGTAAACGTGGAAAGAAGTGACTTGAATTTACCTCTCAGGAAATACATAAACATTAATTCTGGGTAGATAAAAAACATAAATGTAAAACAAAAGGTATAACAGTAAACCTAAGAAGTAAACATAGGAAACATAGAAATAAACATATTTTTGTGACTTTGGAGCAGTTAAATGTTTAGGTAAAAAGTATGAAGCTAAAGGAAAAGCTTCATTTTTAAAAAAATATAAATAAGAAAATGGAAACAAACCCCGAGGAGACAAGGTACTCATATATGTACACATAGTTGAGACGGAGTCATCGAGTGTAAAAGGAAATCCTACCTCTCACCAAATATTGATGAGATGCAGTGGCGCACGCCTGTGATACCAGCTGTCTGAGGCTGAGGCAGCAAGACTGCGAGTTTGAGCCCAGTCTGGGTGAGTTAATAACTTACTGAGAACTTTCAAAATAAAATATTTTTAAAGGCTTGTTCTGTTTTAAGGGATGAAGTACTACAGGGTTCTAGAATTGAAAATTAAGTCAATCAAACTGGGTCTGGTGATACACACCACACCTGTGATCTCAGCACTCAGGGAGGTTGAGGCAGGAGGATCTCCGGTTTGAGTCTCACCTGGGCAACTTAGTGAATTAGTGAGACCCTGTCTCAAAATAAAAAATAAAAAAGTGCTGGAGATGTAGCTCAGTGCAAATCCCCAAGACATACACACACACACACACACACACACACACACTTCATGACAGAAAGCAGATATAAAGTGTATGTATGCTATGATTCCATCTGTATGAACCTCTATAACCAATAAAAAATGTAATAAAAATTGGATGAATGCTTGTCTCTAAATGACATGAAATGGGGTGGGAATAAATTCTAAGAGGGCAGGAGGGCCTGACAGTATGAAAATGTTTTATATGGTAGTTATATTGATATATACAGTTGTCAGAACTCATCAAACAAGACATATGAAATCTGGTCATTTTACTGTATTTAAATTATAACTAAACCTCTTTTTTTTTGTGTGTTGTTTTTTTTTAAGACAGGGTCTTTCTGTGTATCGCAAGCTGGCCTGGAATTTGCTATGGAGAACAGGTTGGCCTCAAACTCATTATCTTCCTGCCTCAACCTCCCCAGTGTTGGGATGATAGCTGTGTAACACCATGTGCAACAATCCCCCCGTTGATGATCTACTGATTATCTACTGGCACATGAAGCAACGTGGATGAGCCTCAAAAATACTTTGAGCAAAATATGCCAGATACTAAAAAAATCCATCATATATTTCTAGTTATGTGCAGTTTAATTACATGCAAAACAAATCTGTAGTGATAGAAATCAAAGCAGTGGTTTTCAATGAAGGGTGTGGTTCGCCTGGTTGGAGGTTTTCTGGGGCGATGAAAATCTCCTGTCTTGATCATGGTTTTGGTAGCATGGTGAAACATTTACCAAAACTCTTCAAGTTATATATTTATAATCTATTTCACTAAGTGTAAATTTTTATCAACTATAAAATTATTTTAAGGAAAAAAGTAACATCAGCTGTTACTTTGTCTTGAATTACAGAGCAAGACCCAAAATGGCTTGTTTTAGCAAAGATATAGGTAGGCAAGCGAGCTCTCACACAAGCCTTCCTGCAGGGAATGGGACCTGCGTCCCTTTTAACCAGGCAAGATGTCATCTACATCTACTTAAAAAATAACAGGTACATTTTCTGGTCTAGTAACCCCTCTCCCAGAAGCTCACTGCATGGAGCTGAAAGCACGAGGATGTGGTGATGCTGGAGTATTAACATTTATCAAGGCAGGGCCAGTGATCCTGGGAACAGTATTTTCCAGGAGAGAAGCAGCCAAAGAAATGATGGTAGATCGGCCCTGGTGGAACACATTTATTTAAACGATAAAGCAGGTATACCAGTTGTCTTAAAGGGAATCCCACAAGTTAGTGCCCAGTGAGAAAGAAAGTATATACAATGGCTTAATCTCTGCAAAGTGAAGATAAAAGGATGTCAACTGTATAAATCTTCCGGACGCCTGGTTAGGACTGTGGGGTAGGAAACATATTGAGTTCCTGATGTGGGTTTCCTTGGGGGAGAGAAGTTGCCGATGTGAGCAGAGGCAGAGAAAGAGGAAGAAAGAAAGAGCAGAAAGCTGAAACACTTCACTGAAACACAGCATGCTTTGATACCACTTTCTTCTACACTTATATAAAATACATTTTCACTGACATACGTGTAAAGACATCTACTAGTTAATCTATTTGTTTATTCACTTTTTTGTGTGCTACTGGGACTTGAACTCATGACCTCGCCCTTGCCAGGCAGGCACTGTGCCGCTGAGCTCCATCTCAGGCTGTTTATTCACTTTTTTTTGAGATAGGATCTTGCTGTGCAGCCCAGGCTGGCCTTGAACTTGTGATCCTCCTTCCTCAGCCTCCCAGGTGCTGAGATGACGGATGTGCTCCGCCATGTCTGGCTAGCCACTTATTTTACAAGCATGCATCTTACTATGTACCAAGCACTATTCTAAGTGTTTTCAAATAATAACGGATTTGATCTTTCTTTTTTTTTTTGGTTTTTCTCCGGTACCAGGAACTGAACTCACGACCTTGCGCTTGCCAGGCAGGCGCTTTTGCCGCTGAGCTAAATCCCCAGCCCCGGATTTGATCTTTCTAACAGTCCTCTGAGGCAGCTATTGTTAGTTTCTGCATTTGAAAGATAAGGAAAATGAGGCTCAGAAAAGTTTACCGCTGGTAAGCAGTAAATCAGGGATTTACGAGCTCCGCAGTCTATACCATGAGCTGTTGCTACCTCGTGTTAATACGAAGTCACTCAGCCATCTCTGCACTGCCTGTCACGCTGTTATTGCCTTAAGACAATTCTAACTGCTCTGATGGCCTTTAAGGTTGCGTGAGCCAGCCCTGCTGCACTATACATACCAGGCCACACGGAGCCTGTGTCTAGTTTGATAGGTTTCTTTTCTGTCTCACTGCTTGCTCACCTTTACCTCAGTCTCCTGATGGTTGGCTCTCTCACATTCTTCAGATCTTAGGATAACACCCTTTCCTGCGGGGACCTTCCCTGATGACCTTCCCTAGATCCCTCCCACACGACTCCAGCTTAATGTACAGCACACCATGTGACCTGTCCTGTTCTTGTTGATGGTTTGTTGACTGTTTACCCATCTCTCATGTGGAGGACAGTTCCACGGGGAAGTCTCGGCCCTGCTGCATCTCTAGCAGTTTGCATGGTGCTTGGTTAAGAGCACATACTTGGAAACATGTTTTGAATAAATGAATACAACTGGATAAGTAAAAGCAGTACTGTGATGTTAAGCAAGGTTTGGTTCTTGAATCAAATAAAACAGAGTTTAACGCAATCCTTTGACTTTTGGAGCCTGTGAGGGTTCCTGAACTATGTTTTATCCCCTGTAAAAAGGAGGTAATGATAGTATCTACGAGACCCAGGGTACACCCTCAAGGCATCATGGCTGTTACTATTGCATCATTGCTATCACCACTCTTCGCCACATCAGAAATGACTGTCCAGCCTGTGGTTGAGGGTGCTTGGATAAATCCTGTCACCTCTCCACTCAGCTCCAGTGTGGCCTGACCCAGTGCCTTATGTCCATAATTTTGCTCAAAGCCAAGAACGCTTCTGCGCAACTGCTTTCTGCTTCTCCTGTGTTTTTCTCGGCCTCTCTCCAGTCCCTTTCCCTTCTTGCTATCGTTATGGATGCTGCCTGCAGTAAGCCAGGTCTTTGCTCAGCTCCACTTTGCCACTGGAAAGGACCTGTGGGAACGTAAGGTCACATCCACCACCTAACAGGGCGGGCTTAGCACTGGGCATTTGATGAGTTAAGATAGGTTAACCTGATTTCTGTGGAAACACAGTGGGGTAATCAGAGTACAGAGCTGACAGGTTCATGTTTTCTCTTCTTCCTGGGCCGCTGGAAACAATGACTGCCCCGCTCTTCCCGGGGCTTGCTGGCAGAAAACGTTGATGTGGATCAGTACATAAGGTAGATATACTGAAGACAGCACAGAAAATGCGAATAGGGGTTAAAATATTTTCATCAGTGGAAAAGCATTGGAAACTGGAAAATAAAGGAAGAGCCCTCAGAAGCCTTCCTTGACTGCTGTTTATTCAAGGCGAGAGGGCAGAAGCTATTGATTCTCCAGAGACCAGTCAGAGAAGATATCTTGGAAAAGTACCGAATTCTCCAGGCTTGAGCCTGCCAACTCCAAAATCTCTTCCTGCCTCCAACCCTTTTGAACTAATTTGTAATTGTCTGAGGGTATTGTCCTGTCCGTGCGGCGCTGTCCTCTTTCCAGATTGGCTTTTCTACCCTTCTTCCTTATCTTCTACCTTAACAACTCTTTGAGGTTGTGTCTGCTGCATCACTAAGCTCAGCACCCAGCACAGGGCCTGACACGTTATAGGCATTTCATCAGTGCTGGTCAAGTGAAGCATGCCATTTGGAAGCCTCTTGGTGCACATGGGCAATGTGAACAGTTAAAAAGTTGAATTTGGGTTCATATATAGGCTGCTCTACAGTAGAATCTAGTCTTTAGAATTAACTGTCTCCAAAGATGCTACCATGCAGTGTCAAATCAAAGGTTGAACGGAGTCTTGGAGGGATAGTGTGGCTCTGGTGACAGGTAGGAGCTGCAGCTGTTAGAGACAGCGGGGGCGGGTAACCAGCGGCTGTGCTCACGCAGCCGGCATTCACTCCGAGGGGGATTGGGCCAACTCTGAGAAGGGGTGGCTTGGTTAAACTGGTCCCCTCAGAGCATCTACCTTTCTGTGATTTTTCAAAAATGTTCCAGGCTACAGTCAGATCTGGAGGTGTCACGTTTTGAGACAGGGTCTCGCTATGCAGTTCAGGTTGGCCTTGAACTCACTTTGTAGCCCAGGCTGGCCTCGAACTCACGGTGATCTTCCTGCCTCGGCCTCCCAAGTGCTGGATTGCAGGCGTGCGTCACCCCGCCTGGCTTACATTTTGTTAGTTTTTGTATGGATTTTGTACAGAAGTTCTTGCTCCTTTCCTTCTGGAGTAGCAGTGCTTATACTTTCTCTGTCTGTCTGTCTGTCTGTCTATCTCTCTGAGGGAGAGACACCTACTTGCTGAGTGAGGGAAACAGAACAATTTTCCCTGTTGAGCTAGGTAGCTACCCTCCACAAATCCCCTTCTCATCCTCCTTCCTGGATGGTAAAACAATTACAGAAGAAGCTCTCTGGCTCTCCCTATGTGGTCTTCACAAGCAGCACTGACTGCGTCCTTTCTGAGACGGCTTCTGAGATGGTGGAATTAAAGGAGAGGTATTGAGCACTGTATGGCTTGTACAACCATTTATTGTTATCTGACAGTAGGCTTTAAAATTTGCATGTGCTGAATATTCATACACCCAATCAGCCTTTGACGACTGGGGCAGAGTATGTATGCTGATGGGGTTAGTGGCCCATTCATAGTCACTTTTGATTTCAAGTTCTTGTTACCGTAATCACTGACTCTGTTTAATTAATCCTTTTGTTGAAATTATTACTGAGGGTGTTTATTCCTACATGGGAATTAATGCAAGGGTGCTTTTCTCATGCAAAGCAGTGTTCTGCTCCCTTTTTCCTCTCCCCCGAGTGCCATTTCAGGAAGGAAGAAGGCAAACAAGACCTTTGTGTATTATTCCGAAAAGGGTGCTGTTTATGAGCGGCACATCGTGCGGTGGAAAGAAGAGGGTAGGAATCATCATTTATCAAATACTTATAGAGTCAACTACTATAGCACTGGTTAGATGCCCTGGGTTTGAGTCCTAGCCCAGCCAATACTGCCTGTGTGACTGAGTGTGACTAACCTTCCTGCTTTGGCCAGTACTGTCCTGGATTTAGTACTGAAAGTCCTGTGGTCCTAGGACTCCTTCAATCTTGGAAAATTCGACATTTTATCACTGTAACTCAGTCATTTGCACTTATTTATAAAATAGAGAAGTTGATTTCCTTTTATACCGTGAGTTTGGTGTGGTGTCAAATTAGATAATACAAAAGAACTTGATAAAATATGAGCTTTATATAGACATAAAGTACTGTGTGTTTCACTTTCCTGTTCCAGGCATGTGTGGCAAAGGCTTAGCTACAGAACTGGATTTTTGTACCAGGGGACAGTCCCCTGAGGAGTGCGACTCCGGGACTCAGAAGGCTTTCAGGTAAATGTCTTTCTCTTTTCTCCCTAAGTTATGGGGCTCAAACCCAGGGCCTCGCTTTTTCTAAGAACACGCTCTGCCGCTCAGCTACACACCCAGGGTCAAGTCTGTCTCCACAGCCAAGTGTTCAAGGGGGCTGCAAAAATCCGTCCCAGCTTGGCAGGGAAGTTGTAAAGAGGCCCAGACAAGGAGGCTGTGGGTTCTTGGTGAGCTCTCAAGCACCTCTGTCCACAAGTGGGTGCCAGCAGGGCAGCCCCTGGGACAGTTTCCCACTCTATTTGGATGTAGACGGGCAAGGCAGTCCCGATGGCCACGCGGAGGGGCTAGTGTACACCCTAGGCCAGATACGTGAGCAGGCGTGTAGGGCTGCCTGCAGTGTGAACAAGACCTGAGGTCATGCATCATGGCAGACAGGGGCAGTGCCAGCCCAGAAACTTCCTTGGGCATTCCGGAAGTGGTTCCTGGAAGAAGAACTTCCTGCTTGGGTTGCTGAGTACTCACGACTCCGAAACACTATTTCCTGGCAAGGAACAGCTGGTGTTAGGCCAGGAAAATGGTGGTGACCTTGAGAAGTAGTCACGTGCTATCCACTCTCTCCTCAAACACGAGTGTGGAGGCTGTGGACAGCCGGGGTGTCAGAGACTTCATGTTCGGCAACGCTGGAGAGACAGCCTCAGTTCTCCCTCATCCATGACAAGGGAGGCAGACTGCAGGTCATAGTTTTCCACCTGGCCTCTACTAAGCACACCTTCTGTGGGAAGAAATCCTGCTACTTTTTTCCTTAATCAGATATAGAGGAGTATATGTCCTTTTTCAATTTCTGGGAAGCTAAGATTTATTAAAGTCTGCAAATTGCCTTCTTGAAGTAAACTTTGTCTAAAATGATTCTAGTTTCCTGGCAGGTATTTAGTCTGTGGGTGAGTTCTAAAAAGAGGTGAATAGGAGTTTGCCCATGTTATGTTATTAAATGCTTTACAAAGATTAAGTCATTAATTCTCGCTGCCTCCTTGGGAGCGTTGTTATCCTTATTTTTCAGCCGTGGAATTGGGACCAAGTGCTGCACAGAGGGGCCTTGCCCAAGGCTGTGCAGCTGGGGAGAATCAGGGAGAACCAGGCTGTGTTAGCGGCTCACAGGCCGGCTTTCCCTCTGAGGTAAGGAGATGCCTTGGGCCTGTGTCAAGGCGGCTCCCGGAGCCTGAAGAAAAGCGCTCAAAAGCCGTAAGCCTCTCACAAAGACAAAGCCAAGCAAACCACACTGATTGTGGATGCCAGGTACTGAGTCTGTGTGATAACACAGACAGCCACGAGGCTGGAGCTGGCCTTCCAGGGTTCTGTGGCAGCTGTGAAATGAACGTCAATGAAAGGTGCCAATGGCATTGTAAGGGAATGCTTAAGCAATTTGTATGAACATCAAGGGGATTAGCAAGCATCTCAGTGATACTTTCGTCCTGTTGCTTTATATGTGTGCAGTGCCTTCCAGTTCCAAAAGCACGCTCACATGTACAATCATTTCCCAGCAATAATTATTCAAACTAGAGTAGACGCGGCTGAACTGTGCCCTTAGGTCTGTAAGCTGAAGCACTAACTCCCAGGACCTCAGAATGTGACTGCAGTTGGAGATAGGGCTTTTAAAGTCGGGATTAAAATGAGGCCCTTAGGGCGAGCCCTGATCCAATCTGACTGGTCCATAAAAGAGGAAGAAAATTAGGGTGCAAAGAAGAAAAAAAGCGTGAGGACACAGCCGGAAGGTGCCCATGTGCGAGCCAGGGACAGCGGTCTCAGGAGAGAGGAAACCTGCCCACACCTTGATCTTGAACTGTGCGAAGTAAATTTCTCTTGGGCAAGCCACCTTCTTCCTGCTCTTTTGTTAGGCAGCTCTTGCAAATTAATACAGAAGATCATTTTGTAATATCTCTAAGCATGTCAGTTACGCTCATTTCTTACCAGAAATACTTTTGTACTGCAACTTTCACAGATTCATTAAGAATGATAACAGCGAAGCTGGCTTGAACTTAGGAAGACGTCACCAAGCGCTACAGTGTAAACATTGTACTTCGATCCTCATGAAAGCCGTTCAGATAAGTCATGGAGAAGAAGCCGAATTCCAGTCAGTAAATGCAGAAGAATGAGAGAAATGGAAGGTTGCCGTGGGGCAGACACTAGTCATAATAATTGTTTGCCTATCAGCTTGTTTTGAGGTCATGTATCATTTTTGTGTTGATTTTGTTTTTGTCTTCATTGTTGTTGTTTTGTTATTTTCTCTCCTTAAAATAAAAAAAAAATGCAAAAAAGTTGTTGTAGGCAAGCACCATGCATGCACACCATAATGAGTTGGTGAAAATGTGAGAAGAAGGATGTAGTCTCAGAGTATCTCCTTGCAAGGTGTTCATTAGTGTCAAAGGGAGCAATATTAAGTTTACAGTGGAGAAGCCCAGCACACACCCACTTAATCTGGTCGTCAAGGTTAACTTCACTATGACGGTTAATGCTGACTGTCAATTTGATTAGCTTGAGAGATGCTAAGTAAGACACTCTTCAGGTGTGTCAGGGTGGGCCGGGGTACAACCTTTGGGGTTCTATCCAGTCCCTGATCTCTTTCCCTCTGGCTTCTTCTGGCCCTCTCTTCTTCCTGGCTGCAGTTTTTCTCCACCATGTTATTTCTGCCTCGGAGCTGGATGACCGCGGATTGAAATTGTGACCCAAAACAACCTGCTCTCCTTTAAGTTGTATATATCAGGTATTTTGTTCTAGTTTGTAGTCAACAGAAAGGTGACCACCACAGAGAATTGGTTCTGAGAGGAGGATTGTTGCTATGAGTGCATCTGACTATGCGGTTTAGAATCCCCTGGAAGTGGCTTGCAGGAAGATGGAAAGGTGGCTGATAAAATCGTCAATCACAAGGTGTATCACCGTTATACACCCCAGATAGGAGAAGGGCAAAACTGCTACTCCTGCAAGAAATGCACAGCCTTGATCCGCTCATCAAAACACATAAAGGACATTTTGAAAATAACTTCTAGACTTTCTATAAGTATCACAGATTACAGAAGACAAAGAATTGTATTTATAATTCCTATAATTTATGACTGCTAAACGCAGTACAGGGTCCTGGATTGGATCCTAGATCAGGAAAAGAGTATTTGTGGGCAAAATGGTGAAATTCAAATGAAGATGTAGTTTCAGGAGGGTGGGTCATTTTTGAGACAAGGTCTTGGTATGCAATTCCGACTGGACTTGAGCTCACTTTGTAGCCCAGGCTGGTCTTGCACTCGCAACGATCCTCCTGCCTCAGCCTCATGAGTGCTGGGATTACAGGTCTGCGCTGCCACACCCAGCTTAAAGTTATCTCAAGGTGGAATCGGTTTCTTTTCAAAAACCATCCCACTCAATGGGTATCAGGTTTCAATTATGCAAAATGGGTAAGCTCTAGAGATCTGCTGTATGATACCGTGCTTCACAGCCGTCTTCTCTTCTCCGCAGAGGACATTCCGAGATCCCCAGTGGGTTCATGAATCTGTGGGTAGCACCGAATACTCTAGGTCCTGTATACTCTTCCTCTGTCCCCCGCAGGGTTGCACGCTGTATCAGAATGAATCTGTGCTTCCATGTTTTGTGTCCTGGTGCCTCCTTGGAGTCACTCCCCTCATGCTTTCAGGCTATTACTAGTAAGATAAGGGTGCCTGAGAACACGTACTGCTGTACCTGACCATCAAGCTGCAAATCAACACATCTGCTCAGTGAGTGACAGGCAGGTGGGTACACAGCATGGACGGAGCAGGTGGCCGTGAGACAAGGCCAGAGGAAGGGCGTGAGATTCCACCACGCTACTCAGAAGGGTGTGCCACTTGAAACGTATGAATTGTTTATTTTTAGAATTTTCCATTTACTGCTTCAGACCACAGTTGATCACAGGTGACTAAAGCCTTGGAAAGGGAGTCACGGGTGAGGGAAGGGCACTGTAGTTAACAAACTTTTAGGGGCAGGAAGGTTGCTGCTCTTCCTTGCCCGTTGTAAGGGTCACAGCCGGCATGCCCATAATAAAAGATAAGTTACCAAAAGAAGCATGGCGACTTGTCTGATCAGTTCTACACAGTGCGGGAGCCTTTAGTGATTAAGACCCAGGGGGACCTGCCTATCTGAAGGCTTAGATTTGATGAAGATGCACTGCTGTGTGGACGTGAGAATGCACGAAGGGTGTGGTCTCATGCAGTGAACCCAAGCAGTCTTGGCACCAAAGAGCAGTTTCCTGGAAACAGTTTTTTCACAGAGTGGGCGTGCTTTGGGGATGGTTCAAGCAGGTTACATGTGTAGTGCTTATTTCTATTATTATTAAGCTGTAACACATAA
Organism: Chinchilla lanigera; assembly: GCF_000276665.1. Lineage (NCBI taxonomy): Eukaryota > Metazoa > Chordata > Mammalia > Rodentia > Chinchillidae > Chinchilla > Chinchilla lanigera. The sequence continues at coordinate 5,938,439 of NW_004955435.1, forward strand.
TGAGATAATCATGTATCTCCCCTAACGCACAATCCTTGGGGAGCAGAGAGCTGGTTTCCCTGCATTCACTCGGTCCCTGGGGCTGATGGGAGACAGGGCCACCTGCAGTGCGTTGCTTACGAGCCGCCCACTTACTGCGTAATCTCCGTTTGGTCCCTGGGCCTGATTAAACCATGCTTCAAAAGACAGTTAACCATGCAGCGCAGAAAAGAAACAACAGCTAGGTAGTGGAGGCTCTGGGTGCTGTGGAAGGTGGGAGGAAAGATCCCGGGTTTCAGGGCGGTGCAACAGGAAGAAAGGAGGAGGGGGCGTGGCCTGGAGAGGGCCGAAAACCAAAGGAAATGTCCCAAGGAAGACAATTAGAGATGGAAGCAGAGGAATGCTGTGGGCAAAGAAGAATGGATGTGGAAAAGCCCAGGAGACTTGACTAAAACAGTAGGAATGCCGCGTGGAAATGTGGAGTCATTGTGTGGTTGAGAAAAGGATATTTCCTCAGGAATTTGCACTCCAGGGCTTTTAGGGGCCACTTAAACATGTGGTGGTCTCAGGAATAAGGCAGGAAAGAGGGACGGGAATTCTAGCAAAGTGGAGAAGGACTGGCCCACAAAAGGCATCTGAAATGGAAACAAAATAGCACCAAACCACACGCCACAGTAGGCAAACACATTGCGGCTGAGCAGTCTCGCCCTGGGGCTGCTGGTTTGAGCTTATTTTATGACATAAGTGAAAACATTCTCGGCTACTAGAATGGAGGTTTTAGCTGATGAAGAACTGTTTGGAGCTTGGTATGAAAGCTGTGTAGCCAGGTGGGCCAGTTGTGAGACACTTATTCATTGTTTCACTAAGAGCACTAGGCCTGTGGCTGTCCGTACTGTTGTTAGATTACTACTGCCACCTCGTGGTCACTGGGGCCGGGCCGGCACCAAAGACAAAAAGAATAGGACAGAGTTGCTTTCTATGTATGCTGGGCAGAATTGATTGTTAATAGCTTAACTCTCCACATAGTGTGAGGTTGCTATTGTCATGTAATCAGTACTGTGAGCTTGAGGCTTAGGCTTGGCTGTCTGGCAGTACATTTTCTCTGCCACTGCTGTGTCTGCAGTCACAGTATCCCTTCGGCATAGCTGCAGAAATTCCCATTGGAGATGCTGTGTTGAAGAGGTTAGATGTTTGTGATGCAGAGACAAAAACCTGGAAAGACAGACGATTTGGACTTATTCGCTAGCTGTTTGCCTTTGAGCGGGTCATCGGCCTATCTGTGCGCCTGTCGAGGACTGAAGAGTCTCAGCATTTCTTCACTGAACTTTTTTGCGGGGAGCAGGGTTTCCTCGGAGGAATTTCAAGGGATTATTACTTAGACTTTGCCTGAGTGTGGAAGCTTGGGCTAAGGGGGAGAGGAGATAAGTAAGGTCTTCCTGTTCCGCTCAGACCAGCTCTGCTAGAAAAAGAAATATAAAAAATTGGTCCATGCACAAGATTCCACATCTGACAGGTGGAAAAGATGAACAGCAGTGTTCGTCCTAATCTCCTCCAGTTCTCCACCCGGGGGAAACCAGCGTCACGCAATCTCTTTCTGTCATTCCGGAGCTCTTCCGCCTTACTGCTCCACTCCCTTTCTTTATTAACAGAAGAAAGCAACTATCATACACACTGTTCCCCAGTGAAGCCTTTTACCGATTCACACATCGGAGTTTCATATCAAGTCCCACACACTCCAGCACAGTGAGACAATACGTGTGTTTAGGAAACTTGACTAGATGCTGCATAAATCTCCTTTGCAAGAGCATTTCACGCCTCTTAAACCCACATTTTCAGTCTGATATAAAATGAGTGACCCTGCTGGGCGTGGTGGTGCACACCTGTAATCCCAGCCCTTAGGAGGCTGAGGCGGGAGGATCACCACAAGTTCGAGGCCAGCCTGGGCTACAAAGTGAGCTCAAGGATGGCCTGAACTGTATAGCGAGACCCTGTCTCAAAAAAGACCAATAAATAAATAAATAATAAAAGGAGTGACCCATCGGTTTATAGCTCTACAGAGACAAAACCCATTTGAGCTTAATCCTGGTATAAGACCTCTGACAGACACAGAGAATGTAGCCACTAAGGAGAAGAAGGCCTCAGTCAGCGTTTCCAGCTGTGGTGCTTGTTGGACTGCTGTTAACCGTAACCCAGAGCGGCAGCCCACAGTTAGCACAGCGCAAGGGGAACAAGAGCAAGAAAACCGCTGGTGCAGACCTCTGGGTGCATCCCCTGCAGCGCATGGATTTGATAGAGCAAGAAAGACAGTGTAAGAAGGTGAAGACCAGTTGCGTGTTAAGCTTTATGCCATGAAGATAGCCTCCTCCTCTTGCAGATCACTTCTGAAAGTAATTTTCCTCCTTCAGACAGAATCAGATTTCCCTGAGACCCGTAACTCTCAGGCCTAATCGCTTATTTGCGTAATTGAAGACCTCTAAGAAACACTTCACGGTCAGGGCTCTTTCTGCAGAGGATTCTGATCAGTCTCTGGCTCCTGATGCAGCTCTTTCTGCAGCAGTGGTTGTCTCTGGACCATGGACAGGGTCCTTCTTGACTTCTTTAACTGTTCATTTCTTTCTCCCCTCTTTCTGTTGCATTAACAGTGTCTTGGGTTGTTGCATTGAGTTGTTATTTTGGATTTTGTTTTAATCTTCTCTATGTGGTCCAGGCTGTGAAGCCCAGACTGAACTCAGTCTTGCAATCCTCCTGCCTCAGCCTCTTGCTTCTTGTTTTGACGCTTACCAGGCAGCCTCAGGTGGTGTGTGAGCTGTCAGCTCCTGTCCTTTCCAGTCCCTCTCAGATTTAGCTACTGAGCACGTTACCGGAGTGCAGTGGCCAACAAGCTGCAGCTCAGTGGTTCTCAGACTTGCAGTCTCACCACCCCCGGGAAATCCTTAGAAAATCAGATTCTTGATTTCAGACATACTGAGTCAGAAGCTTGGATATAGGTTCCAGCTGTCTGTTTTAACAAGACCCTCTCTGGCACCCAGATGATTCCGGTGCACCCTGGTTTGAGAGCCACTTTTCCAGGGCTAATGCAAGACCAGGTGAGGGAATTACATTGCTAGCCTTGGGCCACCAGCTGGTGGTACTCTGAAGTAATCGTGCTACCTGGAGCCTCTATTTCAGACCCCAGTCTGTGTCTCAGGTACCGGCAGTCTGAGCAGGCTGCAGTCTGCCTGTAAAAGCCCCTTTGTTCCCACCCTCTCTCGGTGCTAGAGAAAGAACTGGGCTTCTCAGGCATGCTCCAGCACAGCAATCTGCTGGACTCTTCCCACACCCCCACCCCGTCTCCTCACCCCGGTGACGGCGACTCTGACTCTGAGAGAACTCTCCAATTCCCCCAAGCTAGGAACAGATTTTCCCAAGGGGGCTTCTGGGAAGAGTTTGTCTTTGTACGTAATAATCTCATTTGAGCAGCCGTTCAGCATGACCGGGCCTCCTCCTGCCTGTGGGACTGCTGGTGTCTCACTCTGTGGTCAGAAGCTGATTTTTACCTGGCTGGTGCCAAGTTTTCCTCTACTGAGACGCTGCAGTATCAGTGGAGATTGTGGAGAAATGGGGATGGATTAGGTTTCAAGCAGTTCTAGAATTTAAGAATCCCGGTGGGTATTGTCCTTCAAGGTCCTCCCCTCAGAAGACTGTCCCTGTATTCTGACAGTGTTGTCAGTGTTCAAAATATGGCTGGAAGAGGTCTTCTTGGTCCTCTGCCACCCCGAGTCTGATGTTTACGCTCTTCCATGATCTGTTTTCATCTTCCACCACTATCTCCCCAGTGCTCATTGCCCCAACCACAGAAATATTTGCTATTTAAATTTTTTTTTTGGTACTGGGAATCAAACTCACAACCTCGCACTTGCCAGGCAGGCGCTTGTGCTACTGAGCTATATCCCCAGCTTTCTGATATTTCTTGAACTTACCCTGTACTTTCACATCTTCTTGAATTTGTTGTTCTTACTTGGTCTAGAATGTTTTTTTTAAAACCACTCTTTGCTTACTAAAATTCTATTTATCCTCCAGTTGCCAGCTAAAATGCTAATTTTCCTGTGAATTCTTTCTTAGTCCTCAAAATCGTTGCTTTCTCTTTTTTTGCATACATTTCTCTTTGCTGGTATTAAACATGTTTAAGTACATGCATCCCTCAGGGGTAAACTTCCTGGCTACAGGAACTGCATCATTCCCTTTGTAGCTCCCAGCACAAAGTTAGAAATCTCTATGGTATTGTATAAGAACATCCATAGAGAGCCACATAAGAAAATCAATCTAGTTCACTATACAAAAACGGCATTATACCCAGTCTGATCGCACATCTTAATCACCAGATCTAGAATCAGAGAACTTGTAGCTATTCACACAGTCAGCCACCTCAAAGGATAAGAGTTTCAACAAATTTTAGGAATAAGAAAAGGATGCATGCGTGAGCACCAGCACCTGGAATTCAGTGTGGGGCCTCCCAGTGAGACACTTTGAAGGAAACACCATTCCTTTTTGTGCTGAGGCCCTTCCTGTGGCTAAGAGCGCTCCTTCTGTGACATTTATGTTCTGTGTTTTCGAGACTTTTAAATCCTTGAGGATGAAAAGTGCTACACAGTCTAGCCCTATCTCGTAAAATCGGGACAGATAACCTCAAGTTCTCGACTTCAGAGGGGCCCGTGGTTGCACATTTTGACCGCCAAGAGAAGGAGTTGACTTTGATGAACCCAAGGACTGAAGGAGCTCTAGGGAAGCAATAGGTTCAAAATATGGTTCCGTTGGAATGGAGTGCCAATGCCACAGCGGGGATTATTCATTGTGGCATGTCATCTTTTTTCCTTTTTTGTGGATCTTTGTTTATTAATGCTTCATGAGAGTATTTTAATGTCTTCATTTCTCTTCCCAGAATCTAAACTGGTCTTGAGTCATGGCTGATGTTCTCAGATTTCCAAGAGAATCCACCACACTAGAGATCCATCTTTCTGCAGTGCTAAAAAGGCCTAAATGACTGCGGTCTCCCACTCCATGCTTCTACCCTTTTCCCTAGGATCTGAGTCACCGTTTCCTGACTTACTGCCCTCACTGTCTCCCTGTGACCAGCCCAGCGGACAGCCGCCCCCCTCTGCGGGAAAGATTCTAGCTCTCCACCCGCTCCAGGCTTGTTTCAAAACCCACTTCTTCCAGGACACTTCTCTGAGAAATGCTGGCCTGCTGGGTCAATTCTAAATTGTATTACACTGTCTAAAAATGCAGACGTTCAGTTTAGGAGCTTTACTGTGCAGCTTCTTTTGTTTGAATTCTTCTGAGTTTGCTTCGTCTTTCTGTTTCTCTCTCTCTCTCTTTTTCTTTTTATAAGAGGGATTGGACCCAGAGTTTTCTCATTGAGCTATGTCTCTAGCCCTTTTTATTGTTTCATTTTGAGCCAGAGTCTTGCTAAGTCACTAAATTGCCCAGGCTGGGCTTGAACTTTCGATCCTCTTACCTGAACCTCCCAGAGTGCTGGGATTACAAATGTGTTCATCATGTGCAGCTTGTTTTGTCTTTTACATCACTAAAGACAGGAAGTAAGATCTGAATCCTTGTGTCTCATGGAGCATCCCCTTGCACACATTCACAATTCATGCTGAAGTAACAAATCTTTAGGGGTTCAGATCGTTGACAAGGAGGGGCTACAGATTTCCCTTGCTTAAAAAATTGACCCCATAGTGCATGAGATTTCCCCACACGTAGGAAGGGTAGTGAAGGTAGAAATTTCTGAGGTTGGCATGGACCCGTGTCACGCTCGCTTACCACACTCAGGAGATAATCAGACCCTGATGGGGACATAGAGAAATCAGGGCTGGGAATGTTATAACTTGTAAGTAGTGGTGTTGGGGCCCATAGTAGATGATCTCAGTCTGTGCTTGGCTCAGAAAGAGTGGAATAAATTTATTTAGAGAGAAAACATACAACATTTCTTGCACCTAAATACAGTGGAATAAAGAGTGCATAGCATATGTAAATTGAAGGTGTCAACCATACCCTTTGCGACCTGCCCTGTGGTGTCAGGTTATAAACTAAGGGGTGGAGTCACTTGCTTGTGTCTCGTTGTAGAAACTAGCACTCCACTACGTGCACAAATCACTACCAAAGCAGAGTGCTGATGAGATGACAGTAGGAAAAGAAGAGGCGAAAACCATATTTTTCTTTTCCCATCTTTTAACAACAAACCATAAACTTAGTTGAATTTGCATCACAATCGATCAATTTAAATTAATAAGCCCAGGAAACCTGGTAGTGTTTGGAGATTTTAGGTGGGGTGGTTTGTCATGTATGACTGGGAAGATGGCATGTGAGTACAGGCTTCAGGGAGTAGAGTTACCTTATGGATTTCTGCCGTGAGAACATTCCTGGTGGATGCAAAAACCAGTGCAGAGGCTAGCGATCAGCATGTGTATGGTACGTTCCAGAAAATTCTGAAGGGCCAGAATGCTGACTCAGAGTACGTGAGAGATGGGGGTGTAAGACAGGCGGTAGGGACGGCCCGATCACCGCAGGTTTTGTGGGCTGTTGTAAAGACTGGTCTTCCTCTGAGAAATATGGGCCCACCGGAGAGCTTTGAAGAGACAGATGTCACGGTCTGACTGATGTGTAAAAGGACGACCCTGGCTGCTCTGTTGAGAACAGTGATAACAAAGCGAGTAGGCGGGAGGGTACATTCATGGGGACCAGCCAGGGACCAACGCTGGAGGTCCAGGGCAGATGTGTTGGCTTAGACCACGGCAGTCATGGTGAAGATGGTGAGAATTTGCAAGTTTCTGTACATATTTATGGGGAACTCCAGAGGATTTCATGACAGGTCAGCTGTAGGATGTGAAGAAAGAGATCAATATGGATCATTTTTTCTTTCCAACAGGGTCTTACTATGTTGCCCAGGCTAGCCTTGAACTTCTGGGCTCAAGTGACCCTCCTGCCTCAGCCTCCAGAGTAGCTGAGTCTACAGAAACACACCCCTGTGCCACACTATGACACCCAGTCTAGAATGAATCTAATTTTAGGGACAGAATAAACAAAGGATAGAAGAGTCTTCAACTGAGATGGAGAAGCCTTTGGAGAAAACAGGCAGGTGGCCAGAGGAGGGTAGAATGTGAACATGGGGTTTAAATGAGGACATGGGGTGTCAGTGTTTCACTCATAGAATGATTTGGATAGGTCTGTGAACATGTTTGTCTGACATTCACATATACTTGGTGGAAATCCACAAAACCCTAAGTGCTTACTACTTTCTGAGCCCTTTGGGCAGGCTATGGGAATGCCCCTAAGTATATTCCCGTGGACAGAACTGTGTGTGTGTGTGTGTGTGTGTGTGTGTGTGTGTCTGTGTGTGTTCCCCAGCCACGGGTTCCATGGATTCCTACCTGTGAGATTCCGAGCGGCAAGAACTCTGTCCAGAGGGAGCAGCCCTTAACAGGCTTTCCAAAGAGAAAGAGTATGATTCGTAAGCGGAAAGATTATAAAGAAATCCATTCAACTGTGTGTTAGCACACTTATCCGCAGACTTAGATAATATCATAGGCGAGGCCCTGTCACACTCATCTTGCTGTTTTCATGCCTTTGAATTGGATTTTCTTGTCTCTCTGTCTCCCCTCCCCTATACCCCCTTTATTTTCTGGTTTTCTCACCCAGTTATTATTTATTTTCCTTGAACCTGACTACTTTTCTCATGTTTATCTCCAGCTGTCATGCTGGTCTCAGTGAGTTCCCTCTAGGACTTGACTAGGAGTGAGTACTTAAATAATTCCTCAGCATGGCTTCAGCATTCCTTGGATGGGATGAAGTTTGCCGTGACAGGTAAAATAAACACATCTGCAAGGCCTGAGCCTGGAGGATCATGATAGTTACATGAACTCTTCTGTCACAGAAGAGTTGCCTGCATGCCTTCTTATACACGGGATCTCTGGGTCTCTTCAGGGTAGAGACCATCAGCGTCATTCGTTGTGTATCTGTATTTCCACTGTGCCATGTATGCAGTAGGCACATAATAAATGATCCAGAGCATCATGTGAAAGGAGGTGGGGACAATTTGCCTACTTCAACTACTACAGGGTTTAAAATTGTAGGCTGGGAAGCCAGCAGACTACCCTTGAGTAAAGAAAACATCCTTTCATCTTACAAAGCTTTAGGCAGCTGCTGATGCATACAGAGGAAGCCATGATTAAGTTCCAGGAAGCAGAAAAGGAAGATAAGACATATTTCACTTAATGAATCCGGATGGGTGGGCCTGGTGCTAAAGGCTTCTGATGTCAAGACCAACTTGACTCACACCCTACTCTTCTGAATAACATCCTTTTATATCTCAGTCTCCATCCACAGAAAAGTATATTACCTTGGTGTCTTACCTCCCACACCTAGAACTTGTGATGTTTTGGGAGAATTTGTAGAAGGATCCGCTCCTGAGATGGTTCAAAACTGTAGATACCCTCTCATAGCATTAGAAGAGATTTACATTATTCTGTATGCCATCTCCAACTGGCAAATTGCTACCAACCATATTTTTAGAATAAGAATATAGCTCTGACATTGTTATCCAGGGGTTTCACATTCATAGATTCAACCAGCTGTGGATCAAAACTACTCAGATAAAATTGTGTCTGTGCCAAACATGTTACAAACATTTCTTTGTTACGACTCCTTAAAACTATGATGTAACAACTATTTACATGGCACTTATACCTTATTAGCTACTACAAGTAACCTAGAGGTGATTTAAGGTATACGGGAGTATGTGCTCAGGCTATATGTAAAGGTTGTATGCAAATGTTAATCTCTTTTATATGAGGGACTGAGCAACCACAGCTTTTGGGGATCCTAGAACCAATCCTTTATGGACAGTGAAGGATGGATGTAATTCATCGGGTCTATAAATAAGAAAAGAAGTCAAAGAGTTGCATACTTCCTAATTCAGATTCCCTGCCCAGCATGGGTCCAGATTTGCTTGACATCATAAATAGTTTCCTGCTCATCAGAGAGTTGCTGTTGTCTTGGCTTCGTCTGCCTGAAAGGATCGGTTCCTGCTAGGTTTGCAAAAGTGTGAGACTACACATTCATGGGAATCACTTCCAGGTGTTTTGGGGCAAGGATGTTGCAGAACTGTCAGGCTGAGAAGGGCAGTTGAGTGGAGGGGTGGGCGATCCTGAAGGAGATCTGAAGGAGCTATATGCCTTATTGTTCTTCATATGACTAGGATCAGCTCATTCATTCACTCAGCGAATGCATGCACCTGCTGATGTCCGTGCAACGTTATTGCAGGAGTTTCTTGGCACTAGAGATACGTTAGTGGCACCAAGGATGAAACTTCCTGGCCTCATGGTGCTCACGCTGCAGCGGGAAGCTCCTTCCGCCATCTATTTCTTTCTCCCCGTGATAACAGGCCAACTCGTCCGAGGACCCTGAGAAAGGAAAAGAAGGTTTATCTCCATCTTTATCTCTCCTTTTGTGATTCTTTCCTTTCTCTTCTTGTGTCCCAGGGCCCCATAATTTTCATAGGAAACACTTCTATAAATAAAGAGCTGAGGGAGCAATTCCAACTATTTGCAGCTTCACGAAAGGATGTTCCACAATGGCTCTTTCCTAGGAATAAACCCGAGTCATCATTCCTTGACAGATTCAGAATACACCCCCGCACCCCACGCCGGTGCTTCTGCAGAGGATGTGGTTCCGGATTCCCGCGGCAGGTAGGTGAAAGACTGGGTCATCCTTGACTTGTTTCCTTTTCTAAAAAACCCCCAAATCCAGTCACTGGCCAAGATCGGTGGACACCGCACCCCATGCCTTTCTTATTCTGCCATTCCATTCCCACCAACAGCTTCAGTTTTTACTGATTGTGAGAGTCTTCTTCTCCCCTAAAATGCCGTTCAAGAGCCAACCTTCTCCACTCCACTTCCCCAGCTTTCAGCAGCCTCCCCTGGCTTCCTGCTTTATGTACATTTAGGTGCTCGCCCCTAAACACACTTCAAAGTTTAATCTTCAATTCTGACTGTTTTTTTTGGCAGTCCTGAGGATTGAACCCAGGGCCTTGGGTATGCTAAACACACGCAATCAAGCTGCACTTCCCGCCCTAATTCTTTTGATTTATGCGGAGGTCCCACTTGGGAAGATGGTATCTCTTTCCTGACATAGACCACATGGTTTCCAGAAGCTAACTTTGCTCCCATTCTTTCTTTCCTCTGGAATTCCCCATTCACATCACTGTCGCTCGAAATCCCGCTCACTAATAAGATGAAGTCTAAATCCCACTTCCTTCTTGAAGTCTGTTCTGATTTGTTTGCTGAGTCAAGTTTCCCTCTGAGCTCTTAGCTTCTCCCCCACGGCGGTTGTCCCCCCCTGACCCCGCCTTCTGTTTCTCCTCAGCACTTCTAGCTATCAGGTCCTCGGGGCAGCGCTCAGGAACTCCTCTGCGGGTCCTTTTATGGCTTTACCTACAGCACTGGCTTCCTAACTACAGAACCCCGGGGACTTAGAGCACACGAAAGGTCGGGAAGGTGGGGGCATAGCTTTTGGTTGGGGCCAGGTGGGTTGAAGAGATGTACATTTGTTTGCCAAGAGAGCTGTAGAGGGCACTTTTATTGGATTGGGGTCAGCCACATCTGAAATATTTCCTCTGGGAAATGAGGAAAACTTGTCTGCGTCTATGGAGACAAGAGAAAACCCTTTGCTGTAATCTTGGTATACAAGAGGGCTTGGCAAATAACAGATACTAAATAAGGCTGCCTCGGATTCCCCCCGGACAGTGCCAAAAAAATAGTAGAGAGGAAACTCATGTTTCCTGAGCGTGCAGAACATGCAGCACAGGTACTGTGCCTGGTTCCTTATGCGCGATAACAACCGTGAAGACTTTTGGAGTTTTTAACATGTGCTGCGGCCGTTCTAGCAGTCTCCTTGCGCTAGCTCATTTAGTTCTCGGAACAGCACATAAGCAGGCATTATTATGATCAGGAAACTGAAGCACAGAGATGGTAATCAACTTGTCCCAAGTCACCTAACCGACGGGGAGAAATTCCAGACACAGAGCCTGGGACCAAAGAGCAGCTCCTAATCCCACCGCCAGCCAAATTTCCTGTAATCTTGCAACTCCCAGTAAGGAGATAACACTACTTTCATTTCACGGAGGAGAAAGCTGAGCCTTCCAGAGGTGACGCAGCGTTCCGACTGATGCACATGTAGGGAGTCCAGTTCTGTTTCAGCAGCTGCCGGCGGAGTACTTGGAATCTCCCCGCCTGCCCTGATGACGCTGGTATCAAATCATTAACCTCTTCTGAGAGGTTACGCGGACTAGAAGAAATATTCCAGCAAACATCTCTCAAGAACTGGGCAAAAAGCTTTGTCCCGGAGAGATGCTTATGCCCGCTTCTTCATGCTTTTTATAGTGACAACGATTCAAGCTCAGTGGATTTCCTGGAAATGAGTGTCTGCCTGTGAGCTGATGTCATGGCGTACATAATTGGCTCAGGGAGCAGCCTCGCTGGCTGTGAATTCCCAGGAAATACCCTGCCAGTGGATCACAGTTACTCAGAGAAAGATTTTTTCCTTTCACAAGTTTTTATGCATAGAGGACCTCAATTCGATTCATTTATCAAACGGGGGCGTGTTCTATAACTTCTGCGCCATTATGTCCTTATCTCCTGCTAACGTGTCTGGGATGAGATTACACGCCTGCGTGTAGCTTTGTCTTGAATCCTGGATTGCTTCAGGCAGCACAGCCAACGGCCATGCCATGTATGTGCACAAATATCCACCAAATAACTCATGAAATGGTCTTTGTGATTCACCCAGTATCCTGAGAATTATCTTTTAATGTTGACTGTCCTCTGTTGGGAAGGTTTAAGTATGGCCCTGATGAAAGATGGTAGATGAACTGGCTTCCCTGGTGTCTGGTCTCAAGTTCCATAAAAACCTAAAGGCAAGGAAAACGGACCCGATTCTGAACTGTCTTTGAGGGTGAGAGCTAAAATAGTTATCATCCAGTCCAGTGTGTACCTCTACATCTATCCTGACCTAGACATGCATCTTTGAGACCCAGACAGAACAATAGGTCGTGAAGGTGCAGCAAGGCTGGGCTTTATTTATTTTTATTTTTACACTGGTTTTTGGTAGAGTCTTGCTGTGTAGTCTTAGGCTGGCCTTAAACTCACCACACCTGGCTCAAGGCTTGAATCACCATACTTGGCTCAAGGCCTGGCTCTTTATTTTATAATTTTATTTTATCCCCAGGGATCAGGGAAGAGATTGGGATTTTTACGAGGATTTGAGGATATAATAAGAGGGTCTAGGCAGCAAATGTTAAAGAGTCTTTTTCCTGGATCATTTAGCACCTCAGAGATCTCCCAGGGAGCACCAGTATTGTGTTTAAAATTGTGCTTACAGCTGGGATTCTGACAAGGACGTTTCCTCCAGCCTTTAGCTTTACATAAGGTGTTAACGAGGTCTACACAAATCTTTGAAAGAAGATGGGTTGGGGCTCTGTGGGAGGAATAAGTGGGCCTGACATAAATGATTTCTCGCTATGTCAGACTGCCTGCTGAGAGTGTGATGTCTTGAAGTGGAGTTCCTTTATTACAGCTCCTCTGGAGGCACTTTGAACGGTACCAGGCTGAGTAAGGGCTCATCTAGAAGAAGCATGTTTCTGGGCTTGGAGACACACACATGTACTCCCAGCATTCAGGAAGCTGAGGCCGGAGGTCCAACCTGGCCGCCACAGCAAGAGCTTGTCTTAAAACACCAAAACCTAAAACAGCAACAAGAAGAAGCGTGCGTCTGAAGTTGGCTCAACAAGTTGGATTCAAAAGTAACGTGCAATAATGAATGGTAGGTTAGGGAATGGTGGGTTTGTGCGGTTGATGTTCTCATTAGCATTCAAGGACTCTTCAGTGTGATGAGCTACTTCATGTTCTCAACTGGAGGTGAATTGCTCTTCTTTCCCTTAAGTCCCTTGAAAGGATTTAGGTCTGCGAGGGTGGAATTGTAAGAAAATATGTCCCAGGCATATTCGACATTTCTAATGTGTTAGGGGCATCCTAAGTGGCTTGCTAATGGACGAGGCTTTTCAAAATATTTGGGGGCCATCTTGTGGGATAAACTTCCTCATTCTAGTTTTTCCTAATCTCATCTCATCTCATCTCTTCTCATCTCAGATTTTTAAGCTAATAGGTTCTAGGACATTAGGTAGTTTGTCTTTGTCAACATCTTTAGGACATTCTTTTAATTCTCCTCATACATTTCACCACTGAACCCCACACCCAGCCCTTTTCTTGATTTTCTTTTGCGACAAGGACTCACTGAGTTTCCCGGGCTGGCCTGGAACTCGTGAGCTCTCTGCCCCCCTCTCCCTCCCTGGTAGCTTGGATTACTGGTGCGTGCCACCACGACCAGTTCTCCTGGCATTTTTGAGGAAATTTCAGCCTAGAGGAAGCTCTGATGCAGCAGTGGGTTTGAGAAGGGTACATGGGAGCCAGTTTGTGTTGTGAGACAGGAAGATCTAGCTAGAGAATTTCACCTTATGCCCTGGGGATGCTAAGTGTCAGGGATATATATGATCTTGTATGACGATCGGTTACAGTGTGAAATTTGGAGCTAAAGAAGTTTGCTTTTAAAAATGAAATGGTGATGCTATTCCTTTTGGAGCCCCTGATTTTCTCTTCTTCATCTAAATTTCCCTCCCCTGGACTAGGGGTGTAGGTGTGGTGGACTGACAACTGGTGGTCAGCTTGTAACAACCAGCTGAACTGAACCAGCGTGGTGCTGGGTGTGGGAGGCCCACCTGAGGACTGTTGCCAGCAGCATAAGAGGCAGAACTGCAGAAGAAGAGGAGAAGCTGTTGGGAGCTGTTGCAGCTGATGAAAGCTTTTGGTTCTCCTAGAGGTCCTTGTCATGCTGGCTTTCCTGATGCGGCTGTTCTCATTATCAAAGGAGCTTGGGACCCTGTTGTCACTGTAATGGCTACGATTCACTTTAGGGGAGCTCTGGTCCTCACTTTGAGCATCATTTCTTGGCTCTGGAGGGGAAGATGGTGCACTGCTCAGTCTCCTGGCGAAGCTTGTCATGTTCCTGATAGGACCTCGGCTGTCCTGATCATCAGAGGAGCTCGGGACCTCACTGTGGCTGAGGATGGCTGTGGTGCTTTCGGGGGGAGTTTTGGTTCTTACTTTGAACATCACTTCCTGGCTCCAGTGCAGATCCCTCAACCTGCTGGCACAGATCCTTCATCCCGCTGGCACAGACTTTCTAGTTTCTACCACCGACCTTTGGGCCTTCCCAGTGCAGATCTGTGAAACAGGCCTGCATGAGATATTGTCCTGGGCTCTTGGCTTTCAGTTGGACTCATTGTCATGGGCTCTAGGTCTTCAGCTGGACTTATGCAGGACACTGCCACAGAATCCAGGCCCTTAGCTGTATTCTTTAGTCTTTGGTGTGTGGACAGATTTCCTGCATTCTCTTTGCATATGATTCTTTGGGTGAAGTAATCTTATAAATGATGTGTATTGTCTTGTCCCCTTGTAAATCACAAACTACAATAGTAGGCAAGCGCCAGAGTGCTTGTGTAGCATGCACAAAATCTTGCGCAAAAGAAAAAAAACCCCTTCATAAATAGAGTTTTAGAAATTCTTCCCAGGTAGGAAGGCAAGCAAGAACGTGTGGTATATTGTTAAATCACCAGGTTTAGCAATGGAGAACAGTACCTGATCCTTAATGGCACAGGCGGTGCTTTTAACGGTTCCTGTTTTTGCCCAGAAAGGCCACATTTGGGCCTCACTGACTGGGCCTCTGGGCTTGGTGCTCATTACTGGAAGTCTGACTTACGAACATTGAAGTTGCGCACTGTCACAGACACCAAAGGACCTCGCGTTACAAAAATTCACAGCTGCCAACAAACCGTGGACGCAGCTCGCCTGCCTGCGGGAGGCTGAGGCAGCGACGCCGCTGTGCGCTCACAGAACGGGCACAGTTCAGCCCGGGGTGTCCGGAGGAGGGGGACAGCAGCGGGGATGTGTGTGTGGGGGGGACCGCTGGGAAGCGCGAGGAAAAACCACGTGAACAAAAGTGAGGACGAGGGTCCGGACCAAGCGGGCAGGGCCGAGGCTGCCCGCACCCCAGTCGCTGCCCCTGCGGGGGCTGTGAACGGGAATGCAGTTCACGCGCGTCTGCGTGTGCTTCATGCCTTGCGGTGTGTGTTTGGGTCAAAGGTGTAAAGGACTCCCACGGTCACGCTTGTGGGCCAATCCGGCTTGCGAGCGCTCTCCGGGACAGGGCTCCATCGATCGCAGGCCCTCTGCCCCTGGGGCCTCTGGGCACCTCGCAGGCTTCGGCTGGGGGTCCTTGACCCCTCATGCAGGCGCTGGGAAGACAGAGGACTGGGGAGCAGAGAGGCTTCCTGACGGGCAAATCCGGTGGAAGGCAGAGACAGGAGGCGCGAGGTTTTGGAAGAGCTGCCACCTGCAGGGAGATCTGACCCCGGTCCACCCGGCTCGAAGACGAGTTCGCCAGGGCTTGGCAATACAGCGGCTGGTGGCCTGACCTTCGCAACCAGCAGTTGTAACAGTTGTAACTTTTCTTTCTTGCTTTTAGATTTATTTATTTACTTCTTGTTCCAGTGCTGAGGATGGAACCCAGTTATAAGCATGTAGACAAGTGCTGCATCGCGGAGCCGCCTCCCCACCATGTCCTCCTTTGTGGTACCAGAGATTGAGCCTGGAGCCTGCTCGCAGGCTCAGAAACACTCGCTCATCCATGCCCTCACTCATCCACTCACTGCTAGAGATTTAATCCAGGGATTAACCCAGACTTAACCTTACACTGAGCTACATCCCCAGCATTTAAAACACATTCTCTCTTATGTGAGGCAGGGTCTCTCTGAGTCTCTGAATTGCCCAGGTCGGGTTCCAGCTTGCATTTCCTCTGCTCACTGTCCCCGAGGATTAAGATTACGGGAGTGCCCGCCCGCCATGCCTCAGCCCCCAGCAGTTTAAAAACTTTTTATTTTGACAGCGGTCTCCCTGAGTTGCCCAGGCTGGCTTCAAACTCACACTTCCCCCTCCTCAGCCTTCCAGTGGCTGGGATTACAAGGATATGCCACCGTGAACAGCACATGGTACTTATTTTTAGTTGGCACATAATAATTGCACCTATTTATGGGGTAAAGTGTGATAATTCAGTATGTATATAAATGGATAATGATCAGATCAGCATTTCCATCTCCTTAAACATTTATCATTGTGTGTGTGTGTTGGGAAGTTTAAAATTTCTTCTTCTTCTTCTTTTTTTTTTTCCCAGTACTAGGACTCGAGCTCACAATGTCGCGCTTGCCAGGCAGGCGCTGTGCCGCTGAGCTAAATCCCCAGCCCCTTAAGTTTCTTCTAATATTTTAAAATGCACTGTTGTGTGCTACTATCACAGTGTGTGCTACACGCTGTATTTTGGTACATGTTATCCAGACGCCTTTCACGCTCCTCACTCCCCTTTCTAACTTCTAGTGACCACCGCTGTACACTGTACTTTCCTGAAGTCATCGTTTCAGCTTCCACGTGTGTGAGAGCATGTGGTATTCATTTAAGGGTGCTTGGCTCATTTTGCATAGCAGATCCTCCAGCCCCATTCCCATGGCCGCTGTGGCAGGAGCTCGTCATCCTTTGTTCACGGGTGGGTACTGTGTCATTATGTGTGGGAATTACATCTTATTTATTCTTGTTTCTGTGGAAGGACACATGGGTTGCTTCTGGATCTTGGGTACTGTGAAGAACACTGAGCACATGCACCTCGCTGACCACTGATTTTACTTCCCTTGGACGGGCTCTGTAGTGGGATTGTGAACCGTGTGCTAATTTTTAGGCCAAGGGAACTGAGACAGAGAATCGTTACGTCTGCCAGGTTGGCCTTGACCTTGTGGTCCTTCCAGCTCACATTCCACTGGCTGGGATAACAGGCGTGTGCCACACTACCATTTCTAGTTTTGTCAGGACCTTCCATAACTGCTCTTTATAATGCAATACTAACTTACATTGCTACCAGCAGTACATAGGCATTCCTCCTCCCCTCATCCTAGCCGGCATTTACAATTTTTTCTTTTTGATAACAACCACTGTAATGGGATGTAATGTGATCTGTGTATGGTGGTTTTGATTTCCATTTCCCTGCTTAGAGCTGTTTAGCACTTTTTTCATATATTTGTTGGCTATTTGTATATTCTTTTTAAAGATACATCTATTTCGATAATTTGGTCAGTTTTTAATTGGAGGTTTTCCTTCCGTTGTTTAAGTATTTGAGTTTCTTGTATATCCTGGACGTTACTGCCTTGTTAAATGAATAGTTGGTGAACATTTTCTCCCACGCTGGAGGTTTCCTCTCTTCCCTTTGTTTATTGTTTCCTTTGCTGTGCAGAAGCTTTTTAATTTGCTACAATCCCATCTGTAAAATTTGGCTTTTCTTGCCTGTCTTTTAGGGGTGTCATGAAAAGCTATTACTTACATCAAAGTGTTTCTCCTATGTTTTCTTCGAGAAGTTTCATGGCCTTCCACTTAGGTTTTTGATCAATTCTGAGTTGATTTCTTGTATGTGCTGAGAAGACAGGCATCCAGTTTCATCCTTCTGTGTATAGATATTCAATTGCCCCATCTTCATCTCCTGAAAAGACTGTGGTTTGTTCAATGTGTGTTTTTGCCACCTTTGATGAAAATCAGAGAAGTGGTAAATTTGTGTATCTCCTCCTGGGTTTGCTTTCCCCTTGTGCTGCTCTGTGGTGCTTTCTGAGGGAGATGTGAGCCCCGTGGGGAGCCCAGCTTGCTGCTTTGAGCCCCACCTTTTTGTTGTTGGACTTAGCCAGTGTCCTACTCATGTGTGGTGAAAATATCATTGGGTAGTGAGACTGAAGACCTGGGAAACACTTATTATTGCTTTTGCTAAGAAACTGTGGGCCGGGCAATTCATGCCACCTTTCTGCACCTTTTTGAAACCGTTACGTCCTTTCCAGCCGTAACACTGGAAGGTTCCTGGTTTGTCCCAGGAGCGGCAGGACGCAGGGTCATGCCCAGCCCATGCGGTGAGGGCAGTGGACTAAAGCTGCAGGGACAAGGACAAGTCTCCCTGGAGGCGCCTAATGGGAGGGACCACCATAAACTTGCGGTCGACATACTGCGTGTTAGGGATCATGTTCTACTTGGGTGCTGTGGGACACACCACCCAAAGTGCAGCACCTTAGAGGCAGGTCGTAGACTCAGGAAGGAACTACCCTCACCCCTTCTCCCCTGCAGCGGACCGTAAAACGGAGCTGCTTTTTCCTTGAAAGGGTTCATAAAAACCCCCATTCCAGAGGGCTTCTCGCATCCAGCCGCAGGGAGAATCCGCATCTCTGAAGACGCAGAGACGCAGACCAGCCTCTGAGCCCGACGGCCTGGCTGAATCCGCTCCCGCTACTACCTCGGATCACATCCGTTAGTCCTCCAGTCACACCTCCGCACAACCGTCGTAAAAACACCCGCTTCCCCCACTCCTCCGAGTCTTCATTTTGGAAGGCTCCCACCCATGTAAACCACGAGATTCATGTGTATGCTGTCCTCTTACCAATCCATCTTTCATTACTGGGGTCTCAGCCGGGAATCTCAGGATGGACAGGTGGAGGAAGAACGTTTTCCTCCCCTCCAGAGACTTTCGTGGGGGGTCCTGCTCAGCCTTGGAGGGTGCTGAAGACAGTCTCCCCGAAGACAGAAACATCAGTTGAACCCCGATGGATGAGGAGTCGCTCAGCGTAGGTAGCATGGTGATAGGTGGGAAAAGGTACAGCGGGGCAGCCGAGCAGAGCGCTTTCTACGGGGAACACACACGCACACACACACACACGCACGCACACACACACGCACACACACACACACACGCACACACACAGGTGCAGAAGGGCAGCAGGGCGCAGGGAGAAAGTATCATTAGAATGCAAAGCACGCAGTGAGAAGAAAGCAGAAGTCGCGGGTGAGGGTGCAGAGCCCGCAGAGCCCGTCTCCCTCGGGGCAGCGAGAAGCCCGCAGACGGGTGAAAGACCTGGCTTTCTCACGTCTGCTTTTGTGCCCCGGGATCTAAGGAGGAACCGAGCACTTTACGTGGCGCTGCCTGTGCCCTCCGCCCTGTGCCCCTGGGCGCAGCTGTGTGGGAGAGAGGAGGGCGCGGCTGGGAGCCCGCGGGAGAGCGCCTCGGTCAGCCCCTTCGGAAATGTCTCCTCCCGGGGGCAGGTAGAGGCGGCACTTCTGTGCCCAGCACCAGGGCTGAGGCTTGGCAGGCTGCCAGGCTGCCAGGCTGCCAGGCAAAGCACACTGGCTACCGGGCCTGGGTTCTCATTCGGGGGGCAACATTTACTCCCTGGCACGACAGTCACGGGGTTCAGGACCTGTGACCCCCGAACATGGCACCTCTGCATTTGAGAAAACAGCAGAAGCAGGAAGGTCACTCTCCCCTCCGACCTGCCTCCCTGGCGCAGGCCGTGAAACCTGGGGAGAATTCTGCGGCCTTCTCTGGCCAGATTATGTCAGAGGTGCCCTGCTTTTACCTGGAGGGAAGGCGTGAAGACAGAAATATCCAGAAGGGTCTCAACAGAGGGGCCTCGCCGTGTCCCCCTGCTTAGGATCATTCCCCTGTGTCCAGCCACAGCTCCGTCCCCATGACCGCCTGCCCCTCACCAAACCTAAGCACGGTGACAGGAGCAGACACGGTGGCGCCCACCTCTAATCCCAGCAACCCGGGAGGCTGAGGCAGGACGACCATAGGTGTGAGGCCAGCCTGGGCAACTAAGCAACTCAGAGAAATTCTGTCTTGAAATGAAAAAGAAGAAAGGCTGAGCTTGTAGGTCTCCAGCACTGTGAAGCAAACAAACAAACAACAAAACCCACAGGTTGCTGTCTGCTCTGGGTCTTCATTGCTGAAGGTACCCGTGTCAGAACAGTCGTATCACAACGGTCTAGTAGGTAATTTTGTGTGCTTTTTTCTTATTAACCTGCCTTTGTTGTGTGGGCCCCAGCCACGAACCCAGTGGTGGCTGCGAAGAGGTATTTCCTTTTCTGCAACCTCCTGCAGGCGGTAACCTTTTAGCTTGCTGGTCTCTCAGCACCTTCCTGCTGCAGGATACGGCCCACGGATTGCAGTGACGCGCCCCCCACCCGGCGCAGGCACCTGCCTGTGAGGCTGGCCTTCGCGCCGGACGCCCCGCCTGCATCCTAAATGCAAATTATTTGGGCTCGCTGTAGTCCCAGACCCTCAGAAACTCTGGGGGCAGAGCCCGCGTATCTTGTGTGAACGAGCCCTCCGGGAGGTTCTGGCGAACGCTAAGTATGATAACCACACCGGGGGCAAACTTTAGCAAAAGCATGGGGTCCCTAAGGCGCGTTCTTTCCTCGCCCGGCCGGCCGCGCTCCGCGGAGTGGCCGGCAGAGGGCGCGGAGGGCCCGCTTGGCCTGGGAGAGCCGCTGCTCTGCGCCGGAGCGCCAGGGCCGCCCCAGGGGCCTCTGCCCGGGTGCCCCTGTGCTCGTCCCGGCGCAGCTCCCGCACCCGGGCCTCGCGGCTGCGGGGCGCTGGGGGCTCCGGAGCGGGCTCCTGCGGGTCGGGGCTCCTCTTCCCCTCCCGGCCCCGCAGATCCGTCCGTTCTCCGGCTCACACCGCAGCAGGAACCTGGGGAGCGGGCACAGGAGCACTCGGAGTTCCGCCTGTCTCAGCCACCCCGAAAGAGAAGTAGATCACCCTCCCGAAGAACCGGCGGCGGCACCTGAGGTGTGTTCCCGCCGCTGAGAACCGCTCCAGGTCAGGTTCTGTGGATTCCAGTCCGCCCCCAGTTTGTAGTGGCACGGGCTAGTCATCCCAGCGCGGGAGGCTGAGACAGAAGGATCTCAGAGCTGGAGGCCGGCCTTGAGCTACATGGAGAGTTCAAGGCAGGCCAGCGCTACAGAGCCAGATCCTGTCTCAAAATTTTTAAAAAGGTCAAAAAATACAATCCAAATGAGGCTTCGTTTGTTTTTAAACTTTGAGAACATTTCCTGCGCTCGAGGGGCGTTGGAGTGCGGATCTGGGATCGGAAATAAATGCCCACGTATACAGGAGACACACTTGTAAGTTTGGGAATGTCCAAAGGCGCTTTCTCGGGTTGCGCTGTGATAACTCTGTCTCTACCAGCGGCACCTGCGGAGTGCTCTGGTGAGCGGGGAGGGAGGAAGGGAAAAGCGAAGTCCTTGAAAGCCTGGTTTTGTGCTGAGAGATTCAAGGGAATATACTCTTGGAGCGTTTGCCCCTGGGGCCAGGTTGGCTGCAGTTGGCGGTGAGTTTACATGATGGATTGCAACTGCAGAGCGGTTGCCTTGACTTCAGTCAGTAAGGAAATAACAAGGTGGACAGCGGTCCTGATCTCTCCTTACCCTCCCGCGGGGCTTCTCTTCCCCGCAGCCCTGGGGAATGAACTCAGCCCTTGGTACCCGCTAGGCAAGTTCTACCGCGAGCTGCTCCGCAGCCCTGCCCCCGGGTTTCCTGGTTTGTGTACCTGTTTGTCCGTTGCCCATCCCTTTCAATGGTCTAAAATCCTGCAGCTTCTCCGTTGTTTTCTGGATAATAGGGAACTTTGTCTCACTACCTCCATTTTACTGTCATTTCCGAGAATTGAGGATTAAAGATTAAATGACTTTTCTCCTATTTCATGCCAGTTTCTTCCCATATCCCCTGAAGAGTGCCTGACTTGGGCTGGGAGCTCAAGAAATATTTGCTAAGAAAATAAACAACCCCAAAGCTTGTGCTCTGGCTACTGTACTGCCTTACGTCTTGGTGCTTCTCTCGGGTACAGAAGAGGAGATACCTTGCAACTGTGGAGGAGACAGGCACTCCCATTGTGGGCCAGACCTCAAGAGAAAAGATGAAGCAAATGCACCACATACTTCCCTAAGGATGGACATCAGGCACTGATATTCTAAATAGTCTCTATGACCTTGAGAAGGCCAGGAAGAGCCACTAACCCAACCCCTACAGGACTTCTTCCCCATTTGTTCTCGGTTTAATCAATTTTACCCTGGCACTTATATTCATAATCTTATTGGTTCACCGTGGCTTTGTCCCACCTCCTGCCCACCTTTCGAGTTGCCCTGTTTCCCATGTGGGCCCGCTTCGCACTGTGGATTTGCTCTATAAAAATCCCTTAACCTCTGCTGTTCCTAAAATTCATTCTTCAGTTTTGGAGAACACGAACTCTTACCGCAAGTCTGGCATCAATGTTGCTGCGTGTGGAGGTCGAGTTCTGGCTGTGCTTGTGTTCTTTCTGATCATGCCCTAAGGCAGGGCCGGTCCTCTGGCTCTGAGGTTCCAGCCTACTGGGCTCAGCCCTCTGTCCTGAGCCCCCCGGACAAGGGCTGTGACGAAGGGCAGGAAAGGGCCTTTGATCATCACGGCTACACTGGAAAAGACAAAGAATTTAGATCTGCCTTCCAGGGTCTGGCCCGGCATGATCTCAGGACTGGAAGTTCTGGGAAAGCTGGGATTGCTGGAGGGGCAGGTTGAGTGGCCAGTCTTAGTTCCTGCCACTGGGTACTTGCTTTTCTAGGGGGTGACTTCCTCCTAGAGTGACTTGCAAAGCTCTGATTTTCCTGGAATGGGAGGTGACAGCAGGTTTAGGACAATGATTGGAGTCTGCTAGGAATTGTTCCAGGGGGGCTGGAGGTAGGTGTTATAAAAACTGGCAATTGATTTTCTCTGAAAATCATGGTAATTCTTTCAGTACCTGTTATCTGGGTGTCTTTAGTTTTGAAGGATGAGATAGTCTAGATAAGTTTAAAGCGATCTGCATTCCTAGTATTAGATAGATATTCCTTGTGACTAGTATACCAGCATGCAAAGCTGAGCAGCAATCTGACCCCAGCTGATACGGTAATGGAGGAGGCAGTCACACAAATGAAGGCAGAGACGCCAGATTTTGTCCTGCTTTTAATTATCCTTAAAAAAAAAAAAAAAAAAAAAATTACTCAGGGACCTCTGAAGCCCAGCCTCTAGCTCCCCATTACAGTGCCTCTTTAATTATCAAGTTAAGTCTCTATCTCACAATCTCTGTTCTACAAGATAATGAAGCAGAGGTAACTCTAGTTACTTCAGTAATTGCTACCCATGCATCTGCCCTTCACTCTAAGGTAAGAGCAGCTTTTGTCCTGTTACTGGAGGAAGTTCCTATTGTCCTGGCTCTAGGGTCTGAATAACTCCTGGAGCTGGGATAACTACAGTGGTGCCTTGGCTTATGAGGCTTCCGAACTTAATTTATTTTGCAGTTTTGGGGAATGTAAAAGTCCCACCTCAGACATCAAAGGTTCTAGTTTAATCCCCAGTTCCCACCCCTGCAGTACGGTTAGATCTTCATGTTTACCATAGTTTAATTCTTCAGTTCCCACCCCTGCCATGGGGTTAGATCTTCATGTTTACCATTTCTGGAATGTGTGGTTGTAAACTCATTGTAAACGTCCTGCCCTTCCTGGACTCCCAAAATGTATTGTTTTTCCCCTAAATGCTCTACCCCTCCCGGATTCTCGGACTTACTGTTCCTAAGTTCCTTCATTGTTACAGATGTGACATGTGTTTACCAAACAGGGTGCAGTTTTAGGGTATAAAAACTGCTCTCGTCCCTGGATCAGCACTGGTCTGATCCTTCCTTGCGTGGAGGCTCTCAGTCAGTCCTTGGCCAGGAGTAAAGGCTCGTCCTAAATTCCAATTGGCGGTCCGTGAGTATTGGTGTTTGTCGGTCGGTACCATTTGGTTCGTTTCTGGTTGTGAGTCCAGAACAGGGAAGATGGCTGCGTTTGTGTTTGTGTGGGGAAGATGGCTCTGGTCATGTTTGTCACTTGATATGGAATTTGAGACAGAAGCAAAACTTTGCCAAATGCTCTCGTTTGTGAACCAAATTGTTCATACACAGAAGCATTCCTGAACCAAGGTATTTTATTTTATTTTGTTAGAGCTTCGTCCTAACTTTCTGCTGAGCATACAGTCATGAAAATTAACCTGATTCCTCGGTCCTGGTGTTCTGGTGTTTTAAGTAACCCTATAGCCCTGCAAGTGTTAGCTGTACTCTGAAAAGCTGGGTGAAGCCTCAGTAGTCAAAGCAGAGCTGGGAAAGACTGCCTGGCAGGGTCACTCCTAAAAGGCCTTCGTGGGCCTGCAGTTCTCTGATGGTTAATTTTAGGTGTCAACTTGCCTGGGCTAAGGGGTGCCCCGAGAGGTGAGCGACAGCGTTTCTTGTGTGCCAGTGAGGGTGTTTCCAGAAGCAATTTGCTTTTGAACCAGTAGACTGAGTAAAGAAGATACATCCTCACCAACTCAGGCCTGACTAGCACAAATTCAGAGGAAGGCTGAATGTTCTCTGTGCTCCATCTGGGGAAGCTATTTTCTCCTGCCTGTTGGGTCATTAAAGCCAGCTCTTGGACCCTCAAAGTGGCTCCCCTGCTTTTGAGGATTTTCAGATTTTAAATACACCACCAGCTCTCCTGGGTCTCCAGTTCCCTGTGGGTTTCTTAGGCTTCCATAACCCTGAGGGCTAATTCCTCCTAGAACACCAAAACTAGTGACTCTGGTTCTCTGGAGAACTCTGATTAATGCAAACAAGGTCTTTGGGCTGAGACCTTTGAAGGTTCCTGGTGGTGTCACTCATGTTCCTTTTAGAATTTAATTATATCATTATGTGCCAAGTGTCTGGGCCCTGGGCTGAAAATATCCGGGGTTGGGGCTTTCAGCTGATGTAGGTTTAGGACTGTGCCAGGGATCTAGGGTGATGAGCTGTTTGGTTCATTTCTCCTTCAGCCCAGGCAAGGCCCCAGAGCCTCCTCCTGCTGCAGTATTTCAGTCTGGCTGGAAGTCTTTGTCCAGTGTCCCAAGATGGTGGGTGCTTGAGCCTGGAGCGTGTGTTAGGGCACAGATGCTCACGCTTGACTTTTCTTTTACTTTATAAAGCTCTAAGACTTGGCTCTAGCAACAGGGTTCTTGCCTGTCCTTCTTGTTGAAGCTGTGCTCATGCTCCCGTTCTGGTGACGGAGTCACTGGCCCCTCCTAGGGCCTTTGTCCTGCTCACAATTCACAGAACTTCAGGAACTTTTTGGTCGCCTTCTCTCACCTGCCTCACAGTGGGCATGAGATCAGAATCTTGCTCCCAAGTGCTGAACTTCTGGGTCCTCTGGGTGCTGACTTCTGGCCCCTCCTGATGCAAATTGCTGCTCTGCCTCCTTGGTCTCTGGGCGTGATGCTTCGGTATCATCCATTCTGCCTGGCAGCTGGGCTTCGGGATGCTGATCTAGTCAGATATCTGCCCCTAGCAGAGACATGAGCCGGAAAGATGCACGTGCCACTGGGTCCCATCTGTCCTAGTCTGGTGTAGTATCCCAGTGTCACTCCCTCTGACCTGCTTCACACACCTCTAGAGAGACTTTCTACAGACAAGTGTCTGTTCCTATCATCAGTCAGCGTAACACCCTGCAAATGCTCCTGATGTCTCTGGTGCTGACGCAGGGGAAGGAAACTCCCAACCTGCTAGACATCTGGTACAAGTTTGTGTTCTCTGAAGCTGAAGAATGGATTTTAGGAACAATGGAGTTTAAGAGCAGAATATATTTATCGGGGGAAAGAAAGCTTCGGTCTGAGAGAGGGACAGAAGGGGGCCCCAGTGCGTTGCCAAGGACCCTGCCTTTTCTAGGGATTTTAATAGAGCAAATGCACAAGGTAAGGTGGGTCCAAGGTGGGAAACCTGGGACTTGCAGGGTGGGCATGAGGTGGGACAAAACTATGGCCAACCAATAAGGTCAGGAGTATAATTGCTCAGGTAAAATTGATTAAATCAGGATCAAATGGGGAAGTGAGTCTCGTAGCAAGTGGGCATGAATACAGAACAGGGGCTTTTCCTGTAGCGGGCTGGCTTAGTGGCTCTTCCTGGCTTCCTCAAGGTGATAGAGACCTATTTAGGATATCTATCCCTGATGTTTATCCTTGGGAAGTATGTGGGTGCATTTGTTTTATCTTTTGACTTGAGGTCTGGCCATCAGCAGAGGTGCCTGAATCCCCTGTCTGACTGCCTGTAATATTTTATCTAACTCAGCTCCCTACAACAGTGAAAAGTTCAGATTCCCTGGTGTAGTTGTCTTCACCAGACTGTAGGATGGGACAATGTATGTAGAGATCAAAAGCGCAGATTCTGGCATCAGATACCCTCATCTGAAGACTGGCTCTGCCCACACTGACTGTGTGACCTCCCTTTCAGGGCCTTGGTTTCATTATCTATACAATGGCAGTATTTACTTTCATAGTCAGCATGAAGATTAAACAAAGTACCATAACTGAAGCACTTAGAACATATCTGGGACATAGCAGGCAAGATTTAAGTGTTCACGATTGTTATTTTTTCAAGACTGAGTCTCTAGCCCTACCTTCCCACCATATACTCCATGTAGATTGCACCTCAGGGACCCCCTCTCCTCGGCAGCAGAACCTATTTTAGGTCTACATCTGTGCATGTGCTCCTCCCCCTGCATGAAATATTTTCCTTTTGCTTCATGAAGACCAACTTTACTTTGTCACTCGAATCCCACCAGGGTGTTTTGCCTTAGGAGGAGACTTCCACGCCTCCCATGTGATTTAGAAGATTCTACCATCATGCACCAGCAGCATCTACCATCACTCTGCCTTTAAGGGTGATTTACCTATGATTCCGTCTGCACTGTGGGGAGCATCTTCAGAGGCAGAGGTGCTCTTATTGTTTGAATTTCCAGGGCATAGGACATGTAGGGAACCGATGTCACCACGGTGATGAATTCTTGGGCTATGACAAATTTGGCTCTCAGGTGATGTGAGCCTAGAGTGGTTCAAGCCAGGTGACACCTGCCAAGGCCCTGTGTGGTGATGGTTCCTTGCTGGGGTTTGGAACCATCTGCTAGATGGGGGCTCCTAAAACATCTTCCTTGCTTCCCATTGGATCTGTGATTCCAGCACTGCCCTGCTGACTCAGGGGGAAGACACTTGTCCCTGGGGTCAGAGAACCACACAGACTTTCTTGCTGTGAATGTGTGAGCATGGCCAGCACCTTCTCAGGGGCTCAGTAGAAGAAATCCAAGAAGAAATGCCTTGGTTATCGGAGACTTCTGGTTACCCATAAATATCTCTTGTTCTTTTAGCTATTAATAGTAACATTCAGACCAGAAAGAAATACAGCCCAATGGTCACATTTTCCATATGCCTTATGGCCTGTTATGGCCAAATAAATAGATTCTGGCTGTGATTTTTATATGGAGGTGTTGATCGACTTTCAGCAAGCCTGTGTAGAAAGGGAAGCATAGACCCGTACCTTCTTCCTCTGCCTTGCTGTTTGGATTGCGGCTGTGATGGCTGTAACTGTAAGAGCCTTTGTGGAGGTGAGGGCCCTGCATCTGGATGTGAAATGGGAAGCTGAAAGGAGCTTAGGTCGCTGCCCCCCACAGGGCCACCGTAGCAGTCCTGGCCTCCCAACTTTTGGCTTTCACAGGACTCTTCTTGGTTCACTGTCTCATGTGGCAAAACTTAAC
Source organism: Chinchilla lanigera (assembly GCF_000276665.1). Taxonomy (NCBI): domain Eukaryota; kingdom Metazoa; phylum Chordata; class Mammalia; order Rodentia; family Chinchillidae; genus Chinchilla; species Chinchilla lanigera. Next base: position 5,965,993 of record NW_004955435.1, read on the forward strand.
CGAAGCGATCCCGTGTGCTCTTGTCCTAGCAAGACACATGGAAGCGTCTGGGTGAGTTGGGTTCTGTCTCAGAATCAAGCCTCACATCAACGCTCCTGCCTGTGCTGGGATTCTATGGGTTTTCCACCAGAGGAAACCTTGTCCTGCCTTTATGTGTCCTCCTGCCCTGTTTCCGTGTAATTACAGACTTCATTCCTCAGCTGTTCGGTTTCTTTTGGCCTTCCTTTGGATTTGACTTCCTGCTTGGCGACTTCTTGCTTGGGGATGTCATTTGCCCAGTACCCCATGGTGGCACTTTACCAGCAAAGCTCAAGTGTCTAATCCTGGAACTTGGCTCCCCGGTCTGTATCTGTCTCCCCAGGGACCCTCAACCTCAGGGATGATGAGTAAAACAGTGTAAGGAGTGGGGGCGAGACCTCCAGTAGGTTCTGCTCATGAGTGTCTTCTCTATGCACCCAGGGGGCCTGGACCTCTGACATGAACTTAATATACTCCAGGTTGCTGTGTTCTATCTCTCAGGTAGACACTTGCTGAGTTGGAGGCACCTGCGGGGATTGTGAGCCTTTGAGAACCTATTGTTGATGGTTGGGGGTTTCTGATTTATGACAGAGGCCATTTTGCAGGAATGCTGCAGAAGCCACCAACTGCAGCAAAGCCACAGCACCCCCTCTGGCTTTGTCCTCCACGGCGCGGCATCCGTGTGATCCGTGGCGGCTCAGCCTCGTCCTTGGGATGCTCCCTCTCCCAGTGCTAACCTTAATCACCAGCTCAATTACAGTTTCTTAGAGATGATTACAGCGTCCTTTGATGAAATGGATCCAATCAGGCTGAGGGCTAAACATGTGTGCCCTGCTACTCACTGGAGGACAACCATGGTGCACAAAGGTTGCGGTTTCCTCATTAGACCTCAGAGAGGGAAGTTTGGGGGTGAGCAATCTGCCTTTCTTCAAAGCGCTCCCACATCTCGGGTTGTATGTTAATTAACTCTCAATTCCAGGCGAGTATTTGACAGTGCACTTGAGGGGTATGGATTTGCTTGCTTGGCAGAAACTCTGGGCTCTCCTTTAACCTGATGGTTCTCAATCCGGGTCCTTGGACGATGGCCAAACAGCGGCAGCAAGCCTTTCCCATCTGGCTGCACGAAGGGGGCACAACTTGCTATTGTTTCTATGACAACCAGTGCCTTAAAGAAAAAAAATTTCCTAAAAGCCACCTGTATGATGGGCAGCAGCATGTGGAAGAAATTTGGGAGGCTGGGATGAGCCGGTAGCTCGCCCAAGCAAATACACACAGGGAGCTCATTGTCTTTGCGGTCCTGACTTCTTGTCTCTGTGTTCTGTTCCGTCATTTGCCATGCAAGTCACATAGAAGTAGGAATAACAGCAGCTAGGCTGGAGAAAGAAAGACCCCGGCAATTTGTATGCAATTTCATCTGAACTCTTGGGTTTGGGAAGGCAGAATTGCCTCTTCCCACTCTGCTTTTTTTTTTAATTGCTGCTCAGCTTCTTCTGCTCAATGAGGCTTCCAGAAAGGAAAACAAGCAAACAATGAAACATGAGTTCCGCCCTTTAAGCAACTGCTTTCTACATTCTTTATCAGGACGCAGTCCGGTTATGAAGGTGAGTCGAAGAACCTTTGTGTTTGCCATCAGAGCGCCCTCATCGAACAAGTCACTCTGTGCCAGCGGCAGTCTTTACCCTCCACTTCATCACATGAGGAAGCTACAGGGAAAATAACTTTGCTCAAGATAGTACTTATTCAGTTAGCTAAATATCTCCTGTCAGTGATTCTTGATCTGAGGGCTGGGTATCTTCGGAAGGGCCTCTGCGTCAGTGCAGGCTGAGAGGAATCTATGAGACAATTAGTGTTGTCCGCAGCCTGAGTAAACACAATGGAGCCTGCAGAGCAGTAGTACCACTTTCAGTGTGTGTAGGTGCTGCTTTGAATAGTAAAGTGCAAATGTATCATCAAAAGCAGATAAATCACCAGGTGCTTTGGACCATTATGTTTTTTCAGTCAACATGTACAACACCAACATCTGTCCAAATAGGAGCAGATGAGAGAGAGTACCTCTCTCTCTCTCTTTCTGTGTCTCTGTCTCTGTCTCCGTCTCCATCTCTGTCTTTCTCAGTAGTGGCACTGGGAATCAAACCGAGGGCCTTCACACATGCTGGATGAGAGCTTTACTAAGGTACACCCCTGCCAGTTTTGTTTGTATGTATGTATGTTTTATTTATTTAGTAGTACTGCAGACTGAACCTAGGGGCACTCCCTTTTTTAATTTCATTTTTTAGAGATAGGGTTTCCTTAAGATGCCCAGGTAGGATTTGAATTTATGATCCTCCTGCTTCCACCTCCCAAAGTGCTGGATTATGGGTATATGACACTGTGCCTGACTTCTTATTTTTATTTGAGAGTCTCATTAAATTTCCCAGGCTGTGCTCAAACTTGTAATACTCCTGCCTCAGCCTCCTGAGTAGCTGGAATTAGAGACACCAAACTGAACATGTTAAAATGTTAGGTGAGGTTCCTTTTAGGCAAAAAGTTTTTCGGAAGTGCTCTATAAAGTGTTTTCAACTGCATAGAAGTTGCAAGAGTGTTTTTTGGGCAGGGGGGAGTATCAGGCAGTTGAAGAGATTTATAGACCACACAAAGTGTTCGGTAGCAATTACAGAGATCATTCTATATACAGAAAGATTTGGGTATAAGTCCCAGATTCAAGGTCATAAGGCCAGAAAGCGGCAGTGTGGGGGCCAGTCTTGCACCAAATTCTTGATCCTTGGTAGGTGATGTGAAGGTTTGCACAAGACAGAGAACCCCCTGCCCCCAAAACAACTAAACAAACAAACAGACAAACAAAAACAGACAGAGAAAACCCAGATGTTGAAGAGCCTTGCCTTGCAGGACCTGCCGGAGTCTTCCTAAGCTCTGATGTTCCAAGGCTGTGCATCTTAGAGCAGCGACCTGGGCACTGTCCAACCGAACTGCCTGTGATAGTGGTGCAGGGCACAGAACGTGCACGAGCGCTCACCAGGTATTCGAATGGAAGGGACTTGAGCAGCTCAGGAGGCAGGTATACTGTACTCTGATGGCTTTTGCCTTTCTCTCCTGCAGTGGGTCATAAAAGAATTCTCTGCTATCTCTTCCCGGAGAGCGGATTCCAAAGAGGCCCTGGCCTAGACCCAGAGCACAGGAAGAATCTCACAAAGTGACCATCTAAGCCCACACCCCTATTGTCACCGCTAGACTCTCTTTGGTCCTCCTGTCACACCTGTATGCATGGCGGTATGAATGGCAGTTTCCCGTTTCCCTGGGTCTTTCTTTCTGGAGGCTCTGGTGTCATGTGGGATTTTTATTACTAAATTTGTTATGCTTTCCTCTTGCTAGTCTATCTTTGGGTAGATGGATGTCAGCTGTGAACCTTGGGATGGGCAAGGGGAAGATACTACTTTTCTCTGCAGCAACAGGAAGAACTCTAGTGACCCCAGGTCAACAGTACTGCACTCAGGTGGAGAATTTACGGTTTGGGAGCTCTCCCAAGTGTTCATGCGTTACTGACATTGAGGGTCTGCTTGCAGGGAGCTTTTGACGCTGCTCCCTCTTTAGTTATAATTATATTAGTAGTAGCAAATATTGTTTGAAGGTGTAGACCTAGAGAAAGTCCTCAGTTCCAAGAATGGACTGTAGGCTCTGCAAAGAATGGCACCAAGCTGCTGTTAAAGACCCAGTGTAAATTATCAAAGGGCCTTTCTGTGTTTACCTATAAAATGGGGTTGAAGCCAGAGACCAACTTTTGGTGAATAGCACCCAATGACTTAAAAGCACTTTGGTCAATAAATGATAGTGTTCAAATTTAAAAGGTTTATGTTTGTGAAGCAAGCTTGATCTAAATGATGTAATAAAAGAGATAGTTTAAAAGAACCAATTTCATTGGGACATGGTGGTGCACATCTGTAATCCCCATATTCAGGAAGCTGAGGCAGGAAGATCACAAGTCTGAGGGCAACCTGGGCTACCTAGAGAGTTCAAACAAGCCTGGCTTATATTGCAAGACCCTGTCTCACAGCAAAACAAAACAACCTCCACTTTTGTTGACTTTTTAAAATTCACAGCAGTTCCATTAATATTAAACATGTTATTTATAAAAATTAATATAAAAATTATTGTTAGTTCATCTGGGGAATTGCTAGAACCTCTAGTTTATCCAATTTTCCCCTTGTCGTTTCCTTTAGTTGGCAAACATTTGTAATGTGTAGTGTAGTCACTTCTTCCAGTTTAGATTTAATGTGGTTTTATCAATGTTTATACATATATAATTATTCTTAGGATATGCAACAGAGATATTTAAATATTTTAGTTTCCTGACCAAATATTGTAATCCCATTTAGATCCTCAACTGAAGAAATGCCCTGATCTCTTTGAAAGGTATGGTACCAATATCTTTGGCAAGGGTGCTTTTTGGGGGGTGGTACTGGGATTTGAACCTAGGATCTTATGCTTGCTAGGCAGGTGCTCTACCACTCTCCTACATCCCTAGCTTGTTTTTACTTTTTTTTTTGGGACAGGGTCTCTCTAATTTGCCCAAGCTGGGCTTGAATTAGTGGTCCTTCTCTGTCAGCTTCCTGAGTAGCTGGGATCCCAGGCATGCATCACCGTGCTGGGCACCAAACAGTCTTTTCTGGTTTGCTAGTTTATGACCACAAGTCCCATATCCAGTTCTACTGTCCGAATGTCCTAAGGTCTCATCGTCCCTCTTCACTTCATTGCCAATCCAAAGAAAGCGCTTGGGGGGCGCTTCAGTTGCACGCCTGTATTAAAGAAAGCCTCTGCTTTTATTGTGTGAAAGAACTAGGGTGTAGGGATCCCCATTCTAAGTCTCTTTTGTGTTTGTGTTTCAGTCCTTATAAACAGCAGAGGCTTACTTTCATTATGTAAGTTCTGGATGTCACTTCCACTCCTCCCAAGCCTGTAACCACTTGTTCTTAAAGCTCTGCTCATGTGGCTTTCATGAAGTTTAGTGGACTTTTCCACCCGCACTTTTGCCTCTAGAAACTCTGTTATGGCATCCTCTTCTCTCCACACCTCTGGGAGCAAGGCAGCTTCTGTAGTGTTAATGTCATCTTTTGCAGCAACTCTCAAATATTTATATCCATCCTTGCCTTATCTTCCCTCTACCCTGTACCATGAACTACATGGTAGATCTTTCAACTTGGCTATTGCACTATTGTCTACTTTTTGAGAAGTTTTAATTTTAAGGGAAAATTGTCAATTAATTCTTCCATTTATTTATCCTTTACCAACTTGCTATTAAAAATGACCACTCCCATCACTGAGGTACAAATGATTGGAATTACTCTCCTTACTTAATCATATCTCTACATCTGATCTGTGGCTGTGTTAGATAAAAATAGATAGGAATATGGATAATGGCTCATAATAGCAGTACCTCTCTTAGTTATATGAAGTCCTGAACAAGTGTTCCTGGCCAGTGGGGAGCTCTCCTCTGAACAGGGAGAAAGAACTCGAGCTCCTTCCATTCTTTGGTTCTACTGTCTGATAGATTGTACCATTGCTATGGGAGGGGCGAGATCATGGGAGCATCTTGGGTCAGACCAGGAGGTAGTTCCCTGATTCTCGCGTAGTCTTATGCTTCTTTGGCTGGGACTTGGGCAGTTTGACCAATGTAGCTGCAAAGGTGCCTGGGAGATGTTGCATACCTGTGTGTCCTGGAAGAAGAGCGAATGCAGAGGTGAGTAGTCTCTGCCAGTTGCCAAATTTTGCTGATGGGTCTTTTGTTGTTTTTCTCACATCTATATCTTTTCTGTTTCTACTGCTACTGAGCTAGTACAAACTGCTTTTGCATGTTGAATTATTTGTTTCTCATCTTCCTATTTCCCCTCTTTCCAATAGATTTTGACTCAACAACAAAATAAACTTCCTAAATGAAACAGTGACTCCACACTGCATGGTGTTTAGAGCCCTCCCGAGTCCATCCTGGAGATCATAGTGTTCAGTGAAATAAATCACATGTACAAGTTTAAATACTGCATGGTTCCCCTTATGTGAGAAATCCAAAATATAAATAGAGAGAAAAATAAAAGATGGATAATGGGAAGTAGGAAATAGATCTATGCAGACAGGAAGGGGACCAAGAGATGGTGGGAGAGATGAAAAATAAGCAAGATGCGCTATGCGCATGTGCCGACCCCTCACTAAGTGTGTAAGCATTATGCACTGCAAACATGTTTTAATAAGAAAATAAAAATTAAAAAAAAGACAAAATCCACTCTTGTCCCTTTTCTATAGGAAAATTTATCTACTTACAGGGCCTAGTCTTCAGGTTCTTTCTCACTCAATTTCCTCCATTCTGAGTGGGAAGATTGAATTAAGAGTCAGAATGGGTCCAGTTTACGATTCTGCCACTAAAAATGGTGTAAAATCTCTATACTTATTTTCTTTTGAAAAGGAAAAAACAATCAATATTCAAAACCTATCAGTTGCCAGTTTTGAAGTCTAAATAACTTAGTGTAAATAAAGCCCCAAGATGGCGGTTCACATAATCTACACTCAGTAAAGGAGTGGCTGAGAATTACTGAAGATGCCCTCCTCTGTTTGTAACTGCTCAGTGCCCATCCTTTCATCCAAACTTTGCTTAAATGTCTTTAAAATTGTGGAGCCTGCTCAGCTTATTGTAGCTCAAAGTGATTTCTTACTGTTCTGAACCACTGAATCTACTTATGTGACAGTCTTGTAAAGGTTTATGATATTTTCACGTGCACAGAACTTTTGGTTAGAAATAACTTTTTTGCAGCGTTTCCACAGCTTACCTGTCAGATTTGGAGACATGTGACGGTGGCTTATGTATCTTTTCATCTCCAGCCTTTAACAGTGACTGATGGTTTCTTTCAATTAGAGCTATTTGATTTAATGAATATCTTTCTAGTGTTTATTGTTGAGTCCTAGCCAGGGTTGAAGGGTTCTGCTTGGGACACGTATGTATTTGTTTGGCGGGTTTTATAGTACCAGTTAGAAGGTATTGCTGCTCATACTTCAAGCTTGTGGTTATGAAAGAATTGATGGAACTGTGTATCCTCAGCCTGCTGGTATCCATACCCCACACTGGGATCATTTGAACATTTCACATTGCTAATAATTTTCTTTCAGGGGAGTGTGAGCTCCCCATGAACAGTTAATTAGGGGGAAGCGGTTCATTACTGCAAAGTGGTTGAGTTTTGAAGAAGCTGAATAAGAAGATTAAAATCATTTCAGAAGAAACATTTCATGGGATATTAATGCACTGACTGTAAATAATGAAAGAAAACTAGAGCATTACATCCTAGCAACAATATATTAACTGCAAGGGAACTAATTTGCAAATGCATGTTTTGTTTCTCTCTGAGATAGATTTTCATTTTCTGAAAAGAAAGCTGAGACTGGCCTCCAAGGGGACGCCACTGGTGCGCTGTGAGCGTCGTTCTTAGCAGCGGCGTGTACTCAGGCTCATTGCGATGTTTGGCTTGGATTCTTCACCAGTGAGAAATGAATCTGGAGGAGCACAAAGAGATGTTTTTATCTGAAAACAATAACATTCCCTTAAAAAAGATAAAAAATTTCAGTGGATTCTTCTGACAGAATAATTTTATGTCTCATCCAGGAAGGGATTCCAAGTGCAAACCATTCTTTTGGCTGGGGATGGGCAGAGGCGGCCTTAGCGGTGGGAGGCTGTAGGGCCTAGCTTACCCTTTCTATGACAAGGTGGGACTAAGAGGAGGACACACATCTTGGGGACGGGAGCTGAGAAGGAGACAGATGTGGCCCCAGAGTCTGTCCCTTGCTTTTACTTTTCTTTTGAAGTTGTCAAGGCAAGTGGAGGGGAGTAGGGAGACAGAAGTTGAATGGAGAGGTGAAATAGTCGCTATTGCTCTGTGTGTGTGGCTTTGAGAACACTTTATAAGGAAAGACTGACCTCTGGAGGATGTCTAATGAACAAACAGTGTCTGTGAAATTGTGTTGATGGTTAAGGGGAGGTGTGAGGTTTTGTTGACACATTCCTATTTCCTTGGTTTATTCTTTTTTTTTTTTTTGAGACAAGACCGTGCTACATAGCCCAGGTTGGCCTTGAACTCATGAAAATCAGTGCCGGGATTACCAGTATACACCACCATGCCAGGCTTTTTCTTTCTTTTCTTTTCTTTTTTTGGTAGTTGGACTCAAACTCACGACTTCATGCTTGACAGGCAGGTGCTGTGACGCTGAGCTATATCCCTGGCCCATCTTTTTTTTTGTTTTTTTTTCCAGTACCAGGAACCGAACTCATGACCTGGTGCTTGCCAGGCAGGTACTGCGTCGCTGAGCTAAATCCCCAGCCCCTGGCCCATCTTTTTTGATTGATTATAAATTTAACTATAGTTTATAGGAATTGACCATAAACTAATCTTACTTAATCCATATTGTTGCTCTTCTTTCTAAGCATCCCATAATACTTGCTTTAATTTTATGAAGAGACCTAGAATCATGAGGATAGATTAGTGATTTTTGAAGGTAACAAGTTGGCAGAACAAAGAATAGAATACAAAAATAGAGAGGAGCAGTTATTTGCTTTAACCACTGTATGCTCTTTGTTAGCTGTGAAGACCTTATTATGTTGCTAGGATACACTGTAGTCACTGTTCAACTGTATTGTTCTATGTAGAACAAAGACTTTGGTTTGATTCATTGCCCCAGGGTCTTAATAATCATATTATTTCTTTCTCCAATTCACAACATTTTATAATTCATTTTGGATGTTTTAGTCAATTATGTACAAATTAGAAAAATCCTGTAGGCTACAGAATTATTTCCTGCAGGACCCTGTTTAGTGATTACAAATCTAGTTTTATGAAAACCTGACAAGGATAAAGCAATTATCTTAAGTTTATAGGAGACCTTACCTTTCTTTCATTTTTTTTCTGTATTGTTTGGTAAATGAAGACTTATTATTTGAGTGTCAAATTATATCTTTAAAATTATACATTCCCCAATATGTATGGATGAACAGAAATTGAGTAAGGTCTTTCTTTAAAGACTTAGCATATTAACTTTAAACCTCTTTTTGATATCTTTAACATTCAGGCAACACGAATTGCTTGAAACCAGCATCACAGATTTTTTCTTGGAAAGATTTTCCAATGCAGATCTATTCTGTAATCAGATTTTCTTAAAGTAGAATGCAGTTTGGTTTAAAATATTTTCAAAAATTAATTGTTTTTATTTTTTATCTTTTATCCATTTAAGTAGAGAACAGGGTATATTTTTTTCTTCCGTTTGCAGCTTAAGGACAGCATATTCCAAGCTTCTGCATGAATTGTATCCTTTAGAATCCTAAATGGGAAAAGTTAAACATAATTAACCCAGCATAACAGTTTGCTTCACAGCATTTTGAAACTGACATGTCACAGACAGTTGTACTAACTCTCAGTTTGGTAACATTAATAAACAAGTGCTTGTAATTTAAGAGTAATTATGAATTCACCCGTGTGTGATTTTCTAATGAAGTCAAATAAAGAAATCAGCAGTTGGGAGGCATTTTAAATTCTTAATTAGGAAACCAGCGGCAAATTTAACAGTCTTTTCACCAGTCTTCCCGTAGTATTGCACTTATGTGATGCTGTGATAAAGTCATAGCATTTGGAGAATGCTAGCTCTGACAGCACAGTACTCGAAGCTATGAAATCCATTCCTCTGCCACTTTCAGAAGTGATGCGATTAATCGTGTATCTATTTCTACTTGGCAGAAATGAACTTCTTTGAGATTCTTGGGGAAACAAGGGCTATAGCAATCTCTATAGGACACACTATTCTTCCAAGGATGTTATGAGGAAGACGTGTGACCGTATCACTGGACTCAGCTTACCTCTAGAGACATTTGACATCACATTGACGTACCCCAAACCACACTGTAACGTGAGAAAAGAATATAGGCTTGATATTCAACATTCTCTAAAGACAACTAGAACAGCCCCTTGGTCAAACAAAGCTGAGTTTATGGCTTACTGAAATAGGGAGAGTACATACTGGACAATGACTATGGTCTTGGATGAGATAATTTAAGGGTACAAATTTATAAGGTTTGGTGGTCTACTTAAATGTATGTAGACTTTTGATGTGAGGATCTAATTGGGACAGAAAAAGTTGAGTTAAAGTTCTTTAGGATTTAGGCATCTAGAGTTTGTGTTATCTTCTTTGTGAACAATTTTCTGAAGCAAATAGTAGGACAATAAAGCCATAAGATCTTTTGTTTTTGCAGCCTCATGTACTCTGATCAGACTATCCATCGATGCACCCTCCCACACGTCTATCTGTACATGTATCCATTCTCCCACTCAACAAATATTCCTTGCTATTATCCACTTGTTAAGTTCCATGCTGGATATTAGGAATATGGAGTTTTTACCCTTAATGTGTTCACAGCCTAATAGGAATAACCAATATCTTAAAGCTACTTAGAGCAACAAGTGGGACAATGGTTAAAGTACAAATGGGAACAGAGATATGAGGCAGAAAATGTGGATGGTAACTGTAAAGGGCCTTGTATGCACTGCTCAGGAGGGATTTTCAACTTAACTTTTGCATCACATGGAGATCGAAAGGAGACGGACAGGGAGGGAAGAAAGAAGAGAGAGGAAGAGAAAAAGAGTGAGAGCAAGAGAGAGAGAGAGGACAAGGGTGAGAGAGAATGATAGATTCAGTCAAGCTAGCAAATCAGTTGATGCTGAGATTTCTGGTATAAGATCTGTGCATTAGTTCCCTAGAAATTCGACTGTGCTTTCAGGATTTGAAAACTCTCCTAATGCGATTGGAGTCTTAGTCACTTTTCTCATTGCTCAGGCATGGTATCAGGCACCTACAGTTTAAAGGTGGAGACTTTTACTTTGGCCCAGGGATATAGTTCATGGTCAGCTGGCTTCGAGGCAGAAATGGCACGGTGGAAGCGTCTGGCAGAGGACAGCTGCTCACATCATGCTGTCCGGGAAGCAGAGAGAGAAGGAGGAGCCAGAAAGAAAGATACACTCTTTCAGGTCATGCCCACAGTGATCTGCCTCTTCCAAACAGATACCCGCTCCTAAGAGCAAGTCAGCTATACACCCCTATAGTTTAGTCACCTCCAAAGCCCCAGCCTTATCTTTAATTGCATGAGTCTTTAGGGGAATATCTAGATGTAAATTTTTTGATGAAGATAACAACAGGTTTTCTTCTTTAGTACAGCAGATTGAAACGGGGCTTATACATGTTAGCCAAACACTCTACCACTGATTTACATGGGTTTCACTAAGTTTTCCAGCCTAGCCTCAGACTTGTTATCCTCCTGTCTCCACACCCAGAGTAGCTGATATTACAGATGTGTGCATCATACCTGGAACAAACACAAATTTTTAGTGTATATTTTAAAAATGATGGAGGGCTGGGGCAACTAGAGACAGATGTCTCTTAGAAATGTTTGCAATATTTGAGGCAGTAGTATAAATAGAGGTTGAGTCAGTGATTCTGCAGCAGCAGGTAGATTCAAGAGATATTTTGGAGTTATTTTTAGTGGTGTTTTGATTACTTACATTTGCTCTTCACTCTCATCATGCCATCTAGCAAGGAAGTACAGTGAGTACTCAGAAATGCGTATGCTGAATTAAACAGTGAAATTTTATTTGCTATTTACTATATGAACAAAAACACAATAGAGGGCAAAGCCAGGCTCGCATGACAGGGTGTGATTTGTGGACAAAGTTGGACGTAGGAGTCAAAGCACCTGCATCTGGGCCTTGACTTTGCATTTCATGATGTGTGTCGTAGTCACTTTCCCATTGTTGGGACAAAATGCCTGACACAACTTGACGGAGGAGAGGTTTATTTTGTACAAGGTTTCAGTCCATGGTTAGCTGGCTTCAGGGCTGAAGTGGTATAGTGGAAGGGCATGGTGAAGGAAAATTGCTCACACGCGAAGGCCAGGAAGTACAGAGAAGAGGAACCAGGGATGTGAATATAGCCTTTCAGGTCGTGCCTCCAGTGACCCACCCCTTCTCACCAGGAAACACCTTTGAAAATGAGACCTTGGAGGATGTTTAAGATTTAAAACATAAAAAAGCTCATATCTATCTCATAATGCAAAGTTAATCTATGAGTCATCAGAATCTTAATAGTTTCAGCATTGCTGAAAAGTCCAAATCCAAGTCTCCCCTGAGACTCAAGTCAAACTCTTCAGTGTAAAACACTGTAAAAATCAAAAAGAAAGCTGAGCACTTATAACATACAGGGGCACAGGGCAAACATTCCTTCCAGAGTAAGGTAGAAAGGAATAGAACCAGAGCAAGACTGTAACCCAGCATGGCAAGCATTAAATCCTGTAGCTCTCTGTTTAATACCTGGGACAGGTTGCAGTGAAAGATGAGATCCAAACAGCTTGGGCGGCCCCACTCCTTTGAAATTGCTGGTTGCAGCATTCGTAGTCTCTTTCATGGGATGGTTCTGTTTACTACCTACAGATTCTCTCAACAGATGTTCTATATTTCTGGCATCTCCAACTCCCCATGGTCTCTACTGCAATTTCTATTTGACTCTCACTGTTTCAAACACTTACCTCTCTGTTGCACACTGCTTAGCCTCCCAGGCTGCCTTCTGAGATCTGGGTGGAAGCCTCCATAAGCCCATAAGTCTTGCATTCTGCATGTCTGTAAAGCCAACTCCACATGGATGATGTAAAGTCTGCTACTAGGTCAAGCAATAGCCAGGCCCTCTTGGGCCATGACCGCAGAGACCTCTGAGTGTTTGGACGGCTAAGCACTGTGAAATGAATTTCAAGGAACCAATTCCTTAATTACCCTTCTCAAGCAGAGCACATAGGGCTCTCTTCTTAAATGAGGGCTTTACAGCTTTATACCCTTGAGCTTATAAGTGGCTGGATCATACTGATCTCTCAGATGCTTTCAAACCATCATCCCTATTTCCTGATACAACATAGTTCACTTCTTTTTAATGTTAATCCTTTCAACAACATGTTCTCTATGGCCCTAGCTTTGCTGGTGCTTCCTTCCTGGTGAAATTGAGAACTTTTCACATTGGCTTTTTGCTCCTGATTTTCACTGTAGCCATAACCTGCACATTTGAGCTGCTTTGAAATTTCTCCCACCAGATTAATTAGACCACCACCCTGAATCTGTCTTCCACAGATCTCAGGATATGGGAAAAATGAAGACAGGTTTTCTGTAAGGGTGTAACACACACAGCCTCTAGGGCAGCTGCCAATGGAGCCCTTGTTCCTACTTGGAACCTCCAGAGCCTGGCCTTTTCTGTGCACATTTCTGTCAGCATTCTCATCTTCTTTTATGAATTTTTATTTTAATTAGTGCACTGTCAGCTCTGACCAGGATCTTCCCATCAGTTTGGCTTATAGCATTGTAGTCATTTCCAGACTGCTATAAGGTTTAGTACAATAAAGACTACAGGTTCTGTTCTGCTGTCCTTCCAGGGATGTTCTAGGGATTGGATAAGATAATTGCCATTAGTGGATATTAGACAGGAGGAAGAGATAAGTTGCAAGTTAACCCCAGGGAAGCTTTCTATGCCAAATACACAAAACCTTCCTTTGGTGGGAATCTTGTTGGTGCTACTGCTTTAGAAATAAAGATAGGTCTGTCCAAAGCACTTAGATTTGGGTCCCCCATCTCTAGTCCTTGTGCTCATAGCTCTTGTGCTTCAGATCTTCTGTGCTGCCCTCCCCCAAGGTCTTCTCAGTAGGAAGGGTGGCTGTCTATCTTTGGGGATGGCATAGTGCTGTGGAGGTTAAGTATCCCTTACCTTGGGTCAGGTGCTTGGTAATTATTTCTTGCATTCAAAAGAAAATAGTAGCTAATGCATATGTTCTATAGCCTTCTGGTGCTGACCAGAGAAATCCATAGCGCAATAGTCCCACAAAGTAATAGTAGTGGAAAATTCCCTGTGTATCAGTGAAAGAAAGCCATAAAAGTTGGATTTATTGGACCCTCACAACAAGCCTGTAGATCATACACTATTATGATGTTCATTCTATAGATGAGGAAACTAAGAGATTTTTTCCCTAAACTCTGGTTTATCTTTTGGAACCAAGTTTCTGTTCTTGACACCACTTCAAAATTCTTACCAAGGCCGTTCTTTGTATTCTGCCCAGGACACAACATTTTCCTTCTATCACCTTAGCTTTCCTCATGTACAGCCTCTTCCAGTGAACCTTTCTGAGCTTGTTCTGCTCTGTAGACTTCTGCCAACTTTAGAGTTTTCTGAATGTGTACAATTCCTGCCACTGTGATAGATTACTCACTCAAACATCCTGCCAAGCTCAGCTTAGGGGAGTTTTGTTTCTCTTCTCCACATAGTTTCCCTGGCTCTGCTATTTCTTTATTAGGGCTTTGCCTAGGCTTAGAGCTAGACTAAAATCAGTTCAGCAAGACACAACATTCTGATATCTAGGTCTACTTGACAGCAGTGTTAATCTAGTTTTCAGTTTTCAACATGATGCAAAGCTATGGGGAGGCAATTTCTTTCTTTCTTTCTTTCTTTCTTTCTTTCTTTCTTTCTTTCTTTCTTTCTTTCTTTTTTTCTTTCTTTCTTTCTTTTTTTTTTTGAGACAGGGTCTTACTATGTAGTTCAGGCTGGTGTTGAAATCGCTGTGTAGCCTAGGCTGGCCTCAAACTCAGGTGATCATCCTACCTCAGCCTCCTGAATCCTGGGACTACAGGCATGTACCACCACACCTGGGAGGCAAATTTATAGGATTAGTATGTATGTTAGATAATGCTATATATCTACTGCACTGGGCCATGGCTCCCCGGATTACCTGTTCAAACATTATTCTGAGTGTGTCTATGGGTGAGATTAAGGTATGACTTGGTGGACTGACTCACATAATTGCTTTCCCTAGTGTGAGTGAATCTCATTCAATTAGTTTAAGGCCCAAATATTACAAAAATGCCCAAAAAGAGAGAATTCTTTCTGTCTGGCTGCCTTAGGGCTGGGACTTTTTTTCTGCCTTTGAATTTGAACTAAAACACAAGCTGTTTCTGCTCCCCAGACTTGAAGATCACTCCTGGGTCTCCATCTTGCCAAATTCAAATCTTTGGATTAATCAGCTTCCATAATTGCATGAGCCAATTCCTTATAATCTCTCTCTCTCTCCTTCACATATCCATCTTATTTGTTCTGTGCCTCTGGAGTTCCATGATTCATACATGTGTCATTAATATTTCATATATGTGTATGTATATAATTTATTAACTTATTATGAGGGGTTTATTGCACTATATGTTGCTATGGTCATAGCAGAAGATTACAGAATTTGCATATTAGTTAATTTTTGGAGACAGAGTCCCCCTATGCAGTTGAGGCCAGTCTGGAAATTTCTATCTAGCCCAGGCTGGACTTGAATTTGTTATTCTCCTGTCTCAGCCTCCAGAGTTCTGGGATTATAGGCATGTGCCATTACTCCTGGCCATTTGGCTTCAAATTAGTCCTCTTTTGTTTCTGAGTAATAAAAACCCAACCATCCCATATAAAAACATATATTTACTGGTTCATGAAATTAAAGAAGGAATTGAGCAATTTTCACATAGACCGACTCTATTTGTGTAATGGAAAAATGGCTGGCCACAGATGCATTTTACACATTGTGACATCTATCCTCAGTGAGGGACTCCCTGTAAATTGCAAATGATGCTTTGACTGTGTTATATACCTGGCAGTTGGGGACACAAACATAATTAGAAATCTAGGCAGTTTTCTCTATCACAGAAGGTTGAAATGACTTTACCAGCACAAAGTGTTGAGACATTTTATATTTGAAATGACTCAAATTCCTGTTCTCCTGTCCTCTTTGCTCTTTCCCAAATGCAGAATTTCTTTCAATAAAGTTGTGTGTTTAATTGGCTTCTTTACAACAAGATTGCTCCTTACAACCTAGGAACTAAAGGTAATGATTATAAATATAACATTTTAATCACTTGCCATATATATAAATTCTGAAAATGTATATACATCTTTCTTATTCTTTTCAAAACAGTATAAATGGTTTAAAAGGTTAATTTTGAGGTGTGAAACAATTCACTTCAGTCCTTTGTAGAAGGTCATGAGCGAGAATCTGAATAAAGGAAACCGTTAATGAAGCTATTGAGAATCATAAAGAAGGTCATGGAGAATTTAAGGATATTGTGAATGTTCTTCAAAAGAGGAAGAAATAAGGAAAACAAAATATCTGAGGGAGACTTTCCTTCCTCCCTAAAACCTAGGATTGAAAGAATGACAATTACTAAACAATTGTGAGAAAGAAATAACCAATGGACTTCCAAGAATGTATACCACATTCTGCCTCACCATGTTTTTGGTACTGGGAACTGAACTCAGGATCTTGCGCTTGCCAGGCAGGTGCTTGTGCTGCTGAACCATATCCCCAGTCTGTATCCTTCCTTTTACATTAGAAGTGACACCTTTCCTGAGCTAATTTCTGTACCCATGTGTTAGATACTTCATTCCCCATCTCTGAAGTCTCTTCTCTCCTATAAAAATAAAACTTTCTTTTCCACTGGATCCTGCTTATTCACAATTACAGGTGCTGAGCATCATGCATCTTGAAAACATTCTCCTATCCCTCTGCAATGCTCAAATTTCCTGCTCCCTTCTACAGATACCCTGTTAAAGTGTTTTCTGAACACATAGTTTCCATTTCTCACCTCTCATTAAAAGTTCACACCTGTATGGTCTCTATGACCAATATGGCTCTGAGATCACATTTGAATTATATGCCAGTAGATTCAAAGACATTTTGCAATGTTCAGCTGGCCTAATGGAATGTCTATAATTCAAAAAATACTCTTTCTTTTGGATTCTGTCTAGTCTATTCATGTTGCTATATCAAACTATCTTAGACCAGGCACTTTATAAATAAAAATATATCCCTCACAGTTCTGGAGTCTGAGAAGTTCAAGATGAAGGCATCAGTGGACTTGGTGTCTGATGAATCTCCCTTTTGACCTTTAAGATGGTGTCTTGTGCCAGGCGTGGTGGCATATCCCTGTAATCCCAGCATCCCAGAGGTTGAGGTAAGATTAAAGTCATCCTGAGCTATATAGCAAGACCCTGACTAAAAAAAAAAAATCCTGCCTTCTTGTCATGCAACTCCCCTGCAAGGGGGGTGAATGCTAGATCCTCACACTGTGGAAGGGATGGAAAGAGCTAGCTAGTTTCTTCAAGCTTGTTTATAAAGTCATTAATCCCATCTGTGAGAGGTACTCTTCACAGCCTAATCATCCCCCAAGGCCTTTTAATACCATCACCTTCAGTGTTCCAAAGCACATGTTTGAGATCATGCAGCAGGCAGAGTGAAGTACTCACTTGATTGGCTTGGAACTGTGCTCCGGGCTTGGTGTAGCACACTACTAGATGTATCAGGGTGGGTCACCAAGGCATGGCCCAGCGGTGTGTGTCTGAGCCCTTGCTCACTCTGCTGTGACTCTTCCCCTCCTCCATTTCCTGACCCTGTGAACTAAGCAGCTTTGCTCTGTGACGCCCTCCTGCCACGATGTCTCTGTGTTGGCACCAGCTGACCATGGACTGAACCACGGGCGACTTACACCTCTGCTTTAAGCTGTGTGTTGTGTCTCAGCACAAAGAAAGCTAAGACAGAAAATTGGTGCTAGAGAAGTGGGGTTGTTGCTGTAAATATATCTGACCATGTGGTTTAGAAGCTTTTGCAGGAGGAGTTTGGAAAGACTGGGAATCGCCAGCTGGAGAATCCCTAGAATGCTGTAAGCAGAGCCTTGGGCGTTTCGGGTCAGAGGTCAGTACCAGAGTGCTGATAAGGCAGGCTCAGGAGGGTTCAGTTTGGGAATAAGGACTACATTAGCAGTGGAAAGAGAAGTCGTATGCGTTACACCCTAGGAGAAAATTTGTCTCTATTTTTCCCATGCCCTGAGCCTTTGAAGGAAACTGAGATTAGGAATGTGGGCTAATTAATCTGCTGGAGGAAATTTCATGACAGCCAGACATTCAGTCTGTGGCATGGGTAATGCTAGCTGTTTTTAACTGGATTTATAGTGAGAATCAAGGGCAAAAGTCATAACATAAAAATTTGAAAACTTTAAATTTTGTCCCAAGGGCTGTAGATGTAGTTCAGAGGCACAAACACCTGCCTGGCAAGTTTAAGGTCCGGAGTTCAATTCCCAGTACCAAAAAACCCCCACAAAATTTTGTCCCATAAGGAATCATGTATAAAGTTGAGGACAAAGAAAGTGTGGCTGCTACAGAGATCAACGCCCTCAAATTAAATCAAGTACTTTGTACAGGGACAAGAAGAAATATGTATTAAGGGGAATCTTGGCAATTAGCAAAACCCCACTCATTTCAGGTTTAAGGATGAAAAGGGCCAATCTTTTTTTTTTTCAATATGAGAGCCCTTGGGATCCTTGCTCAGAAAGATTCTCCTGGGTTATTGGTTTCCCAAGTTTCATTTTGCTATGCTCACCCTTCCAGGCACTCAGAGGCAACTCTAGTCATGGTCCAAAGGGTCCTGACTACTGCTACCTCTGACACAGGACCTTGGCATTGTCCATGTGATGCTGGTTTTGCTGAAATGAAGAACAAAAGAGTTGTGGGGTTAAGGAGATGTGCAACTGCTCATCATGCTTTGTAAGGAGCCTAACAGACTACCCAGCACATAAAGATCACTTAATAAAGGCATGTTTAATAAACACCTTTTATTTCTGAATGTCTACCATATATAGTTAATAACTATGTGTTTAGTATGTGTTTTAAAGTGTTTTACCTGTATCTCATCTTTCTGTCATTAAATTTGTGATAAAATTTCTCACATGGCTGTTGGGTGACTCATACAACTATTTTGTGTGAAGGCAGGTGTTCTAAGTGTAGCATAGATATTCTGAAAACTATGGAGGTCACAAGACTCCAGGTATTTAAGAAAAAGATATTGAGAATCCACTAAGCAATTCTGCCCCAAGAGCCACTCTGCCAATGAGAGAAGTTAGTAACGGAAATGTGTTGTGAATAGAAATATAAAGAATAACTAAAGGACTGTAATCTCATTTAAGTCTAGTGCTCTCAATTTACAAAGCAGGTGAGTTCCAGAAAGATGCACAAAAAGACTTGTCCAAGTTCCTATAATGTGGCCCTCAATAGCACCACTATATTTGTGTCCTTTAATGTGCAACTCACATTGGGTTCTATTATGAAGAGACATATGACAATTAAAAGGAACATGATAGGTACACAATAAACATAAATCCTTCAACCATTATTTATCTAGCAGTTCTATTTTAGGATGTGACAACAAGACACATATTTTCTCTCATGGGTCTTGCACTAATTACAGATCATTTGAATTGTCATCAGATTTATAAATAAGGACGGGTGACAGCAGTTTCAGGAGAGTAAAGAGCCACAACTTGAAGGAGGTTGGTGAAAGCAGACCTCTCCTGAGAACAGCTCTAGCGCTGAGACATAAAGGATGAGAAGCAGCCAACTCTGCGTAACAGATGTGGAGTACTCCAGTGGAGAGACAGTTCCAGGCTGAGTCATGCACGGGTTTAGCTTGCGAAGCAAGAAAAAAATTGGTCTTCCTCAAGGAAATAGGAGGATTGTGCCTGGGTGATGATGGGAAGTCAGAGCATCGCATGGCATCCTGGGGCAATTGGTGGGTGTTAGATCACCCAGAACATTGAGGAGAAGGCCTTGTCCTGTGGTCTAAGGGCTATGAATAGCAATGCAAATTTTGTAGGCATATTAGATGGGCACAGAGTGGTGAGATGACATGATTTTTTTTCACTTGTGAAAGGTCAGCTATTTTGAAAAAGAATTAAAGCGGTCGTTGAGGAAACTTACTACAGTCTAGGCAAGAAACATTAGTGAGCCGGGTTCGGAGGATGACGGTGAAGGCGAAGAAGTGAGTGTCTTCTGCAATATGACTGAGTAAGGTAAATGGCAAGAAGGGAGAGAAATGGAGCTGGGAGAGCTGAAGTTTCACAAGATGAATCAGGAGAACAGAAAACAGCTTGATAATGAGTTCGCTGCTGATAGAGCTGAACATCACAAAGCAGTGAAGGGCTTTGAATGAAACAGGATAAGTATAAATTTGATAAGAAGAAAGGAGAGTGTTTAGAACTTCTCAGGGGACATGAGAGACAAGAAAAAAAAAGGAGAAAGTAAAGAGCATTGAAGGGAGAGATTTCCGGGGGAAATGGTGTCACAAGGAAGCAAACTAGGTTTCAATTAAGTTATGGCGATGAATGGAAGGTTCAGATACAAATAGTCTTCTGATCGCATCTGGATTTCCAAAGGGCAAAGTCAAAGAATCTGAGTAAATTGGGACAGGTGGGGCACTATGGCTTAACCCCATAATATTACAATGCACTTCCTTACAAAAATGCTTAATTATAGGGCAATAGATTTCTGAACAAGACTGAGATAAACTGAGACCTGAGACATGATAGGATACATCTTGAGGGCTTTGGTATTTCTTCCTATTTTAAAGAACATTCACAGTATCCTTAAATCTTCCAGGACCTTCTTTTTGATTCTCAGTAGCTTCATCAACAGTTTCTTTTATTCAAATTCTCACTCGTGACCTTCTATAAAGGACTGAGGTGAATTGCTTCCTACCTCAAAATTAACCTTTTAAATGAAATATTTATACTGTTTTGAAAAGTGTGTACAATAAAAAAGATGCATACACATTTTCAGAATTTATAAATACGACAAGTGATTGAAAAGCTATATTTGTAATCATTACCTTTACTTCCTAGGTTGTAAGGCGCAATCTTATTGTGAAGAAGCCAATTAAATGCACAACTTTATTGAAAGCAGTTGTGCATTTGGGAAGGAACAAAGAGAATAGGAGAACAGGAAATTGAGTCATTTCAAACATAAACTATCTCAACACTTTGCGTTGGTAAAATCTTTTCAACCTTCCGTGATAGGGAAACCTGCCTAGAATTCTAATTAATTTTGTGTCCCCAAACCGCCAGGTATATAATCCAGTTAAAGTATTATTTGCAGTTCGATTGGTGAACAGTTGATCACCTTCATTCAAGGGTGAGCTATTCTGTTTCCAAAACATCAAAGAGGAGGGTTTTACAATTATTGATCCGGTTAGTTTTGCTTCCCTAATGGTGAGCTTTGATTGACAATCCAACGTTTGATCTGTGTTTGGAGATTCCTTGTTAGATGTGGTCTTCCTCCTGTAGAAATAGCTGTACATACCTCTAAAAATTTCTAGCCAAGATGCATCCTTTCTGCTCATCATCTTTATGGAGAAAACACTTTAATTTAAAAATAATTTCTGTTTTTTCAGGTTCAGAACCTGAAAAATAGGCTGCAGAATAGACCTGAGGGAGTGGAAGTGTTCTGTCACACAGCTGCTCTTCAGCATAAATTCCCACAGCTTCGTTTAAAAAAAAGTTACCTCACTGAAAAAAGCATTTTTTCAAGGTGACACCTGATTCCATCTACTTTCTACTCTTGGTCAACCATGTGATATATTTCCGAAGAGTTCATCAGCTCATAAGTTTTTCTTCTTGAATGTTTCCACAAGTATCCAATATTTTGCACTAGATCAAGTGTCATGCTCTTCTTTATTTGTTCTTACACCTGTACACTTACACTGACATGGCACATTGTTCTTGACTATGTATTGCATTAGATAGTTATTGCATTTTCTCCCTTTCTCTTAAGTGATTTTATATATATATATATATATATATATATGTATATATATTTATATGTATAATAAATGAATCTATCATCTGGGAAAAGGAAGACCAGGGCTGATCATGCTACTAAGGTACAGTTTCTAGCAGCAAATCTAACTATGTATTATTCAGTAACAGTATTTGTACTAGGATGAGGATAAGAAATGATGATAAAAAGTCCAGATTTTATAGATATATCTCTATATATGAAGTTGTTCATAACAAAAGCCTGACACGATTATGTAAATAAAATGACACTTGCACATTAATGAAGTTTATTAGAAAAAACACTTTTATGTGGTTTAGATTTTCCTGAAAAAGCTGAACTAGTTTTTAAGGTTGAAGTGCATCTAATTTATTTCATTTCAACTCTGCAAACATTTCTTGAGTACTAACGCTGCACCTGGAGCTGTGATAGGTGTTGTGAATGCAAATTTTAGCTCTCAAGGGATTCACTCACTCCTGAGGATGAAAGACAATTAAACAGCTACATGACAGTGTGATATTTACTCTAACAGAGGAGAGGACAGGGTGTCTTGGGAGCTGTGGGAAGAGTATTCCTAATTGAGAAGGAGATATTTGTCAGACTTCAAAGAGCAGAGAGCTTGACATTAGAACTTAATCTTGAAGGGCAAGTGAGAATTGCAGGGTCAGAATGGAAAGAAAGAGATTTCACGGCTGGGAGAAGCACATGCAAAGTCACAGAATAACTGAAGTGTGTGTTTGGAGAACGGTGAGTCACTAGGGATGATTTTAGACCTCTAAAATTGAAGGTTGGGGCAAGTCATCATGATGTCAAGCTCTACGAGATTTCAGGGAGGGAATTTTATTTGAATTTGAACTTAGAAATGACCAGGAGGAGAGAAAAAGTGAGACAAGAAGGTATTCTAGATGGGAAAGGTGTATAATTAGAGCCATGTTTCTCAAAGCTTTTGTTGTCCTGTCGCGTCTTGAAAATGTATGTGTTTCTGTAGGTTGCAAATGCTGGTTCTCATACTGTCCGTAACACAATCTTTTGATGAGACAAAACTTGATTAATTGTTTGCTACCTGAAGTGAGCTCAGGCTTTATGTCGGAAGGGAAAAAGCAAGCTCAGAATTTATTGAGAACTGTAATTTTGGTATAAAGCAACTACTTCAAAGTGGACATTTGATTAGAATTTGTTAAGGAGGATGATTCAAAAATCTAGGATTGGTGGAAATAGCAAGGCAAGGATTTCAAGGTAAGAGTCATGTTCTGCTGAGGTTCAAAGAATCTTAGAGCACAGACTCTTGATGCTTCCCATTACAGAGTTGATGAACAGCTTTGGGAGTTTCTGTAATGAACAATCAAAACATTTACCTGGACAAGATACTATCAGGAAACTAAGGTGATGCTAATTTAGTGGAATAACAAAGTCATGGGAATGTAGGTAACAAGGTCTAGTTGCTAATTTTAGTGTCCCAACTGACATGATTTTGGTTCTCATTTTATATCTTGCACTGTGTAAATAGGTGGAGCTGTTCATAGACAGAGTGGACCAGTGAGGGACCCTAGTGAGCCTAGCCTTGACCTGGCTAATCTAAAGCAGGAGACATATAGCACATGGCACATCTGTAAGCTTCTTGTGGCCTAAGTCAGCAGTCCCCAACCTTTTTGGCACCAGGGACTGGTTTTGTGGAAGACATTTTTTTTCTATGGATGGAGGTGGTGGTTTTAGGAGTCTTTCCTCCTTTTCAAAGAAGTTCTCCAGTGACTTATTTATTTATTTATTTTTGGTAGGGTTAGGTTTTGGGCTTAGCAAAACTGTGACTGAAACAAGGGAACAGTATGGAAAAGAGGCGTGGATGAAAGTGGTAAATAGAATACCAAGCAGGCCATACACAACCTAAAGTAAGTGTTGGATTCTGACTTAAAGCCTGCCACCAGATACAGTTTAACTGTCACTTGTCACTCACTGATAGGGTTTTGATATGATTCTGCAAGTAGTGGACTTATGGTCTCTGTGCGGTTGAACCTACCTCTCAACATTAATCTGTATTTGCAGGCACTCACCAGCGCTAGCATCACTGCCTCAGCTTCACCTCAGATCATCAGATGTTGGATCCTCATGAGGAGTGAATAACCTAGAATTCTCATATGTGCAGTTCATAGTGAGGTTCTAGCTCCTCTGAGGATCTAATGCAGCTGCTGATCGGACAGGAAGCAGAGCTCCGGAGGTAATGCTAGGGATGGGCAGGGGCCATAGATATGGAGGAAGCTTTGCTCAGTTGCATACACTTCTCCTCCTGCTGTGGGGCCCCATTCCTAGCAGGCCACAGATGGGTATCTGTCCATGGCCCAGCAGTTGGGAACCTCTGGCCTAAGTGGTCAACCAACTGGGTTAGTGTCTGTGTCTTAAAGAAAGAGATAAGTACAAGAAACTTTGTGGGAGCATTGTGTGAAAAAACATAACATTACAATTAACCTCAACATCTATCAACAAGAAAACAGGTAAATTGTGGCATTTTCAAATAAAATGGGATAGTGCAGGAAAATGGTGACAGCTACAGACATCAATATATGACCAATGAACATAATTTTGAGGGAAAAAGCAAGTTACTAAAGAATATATGCAGTATTCTAAACTTTATATACACAAGATGCTGTTATGTGTCAAACATGAGATGTAAGACATGAAAAATGTAACAAGAGCTACAGGAAAGGCAGACTGTGGATAACAGTTATCTTTAACTGGAAAGGTTTCACAGGGGACTTCAACATAATAGTAATATTATTTTAAAACTAGGTAATAATTCTACCCATTCCCTCTATATTTTATTTTTATGCCTTTTGTTTGTTTGTTTGGTTTTTGTTTCTTTGAGACAGGGTCTCACTGTGTAGTTCAGGCTGGTCTTGAACTCATTATGCAACTAGGTTGGCCTCAGAGTTGTAGTGATGCCTTCATCTCAGCCTCCTGAGTTCCGGGAATACACCCATACACCACCACACCTGGCTTATTTTTATACCTTATATATACTTTAAATATTTTTGAATAGTTTTTCAAACATTTAAAAAATTTAAAATGGTATGAAATCTTGGATAATTGAGTGACTTTTAAAGTTCAACAAAGCAGGCTGTGTTTGCCCCTTTGGAGAAAAATGCCATGAATCTAAACACCCTAGCGATGCTCAAGTATGTGCATATATATGTACATATTTGTGTGTGTGTGTGTGTATGTGTGTGTGTGAGATAGTTATGAGGAATGATCAAAATGTATTATAAATGTTTAAGTTAAAAATTTTCTTACAGTAAAAGAGACACGGCCACTAATCCCCTTCTTTACTGCTGAGGGCCATCCAACGGAAAGGCAGGCTCCTAAAAACTTTGCATTGTGTCCTTGTCTCCTTTATTCAACATATCTGGCACTGTGTGACCTCTGGCTCTTCCCCAAAGTCAACATGATCTTGAAAGGTGAACTTTTTGAACTGATTCAGGACATTGAGGAAGCCATGATAGTGCAAAGAGAAACACTCAGACAAGAGGACTTTCACAGCTGCTTCAGAAAGTGACAGCGGTCATGGTATGACTGTGTTCCAAGTGATGAGAACTTGGAGGGGGATTAATGGCAGCATGTCATTTATTTTATATATATATATATATTTCTCTTTTTTTCCAAAGTAGAAAAGTGTCTTTTATTTTAATTTTAAAGCAGCAGGCTGTCCAATCAACCCAGACCACAGGGAAGGCAGACAAGCAGGGAAGGAGGTGGGAGCACACAGACTGGGCTGCAAGAGACACTCGACTCAGCTTCAGGTCCTCTTCTCACCACGTATGAAGACAGACTGTCCATTCTGAGTACAGGAATAGGAAACAGAATGGAAAAGCATCACTCAGAGTCCACTAGCATATCCTATAAAACGGAAGGAATTTTAGGGATAACTACACTTCCTCCTCAAGCAATTTAAGGGAAATCAAAGCTTAAAAAAATCTTTTAACTGTAATAGGAATACTCCCTTTTGAAACAACAGTCTTAGAAGGGAAAAGTAGGTAGCTATTTTAAGTTTCATGTACATTAAATATATTCATGTAGTAACTTTTCAACTACCTTTTAAATATAGAGAAAGTTCCTCCTTAATCCTCCAAAAGTCTCATGGAGAAGACTGAAAAATATCACCCATGTCACAGGTGAAAAAAACAAAGTGAAGATTAAATGTTTTATGAAATATGTTATGCCATTACCATACTGGGAACAAAGCCTAACCTGCTCCTCCCTAAGTACATTATAGATACATCAATGTCAGTGAAGTCATTAAATATGAAACCTGGTCTTATCTTCAATACGAACTAGAGGAATGGGAGGCACTTGATAAAAAAACGCTTGAAACCACAGGGCCCAGAAGTCTAACAGAGTGGCGGAGTGCTTACCTACCATGCATGAGGCCCTAGGTTTGATCCCTAACACCTCCAAAAAGGAAAAGAAAAAAATTCAGAACCCTTATTCTAGAATTCGTTGAATTCTATTTTTCAACCTTTAACAGGTACACTAATTTAAAGTTTCCAGTTAAGAAACTGGTGTCCAGTGAGGTGAGAAGCACCATGAGAAAATAATAGAGGGGGAAGACAGGAGGCCGGGTCTTTCATAAAATCATTTAGCCAATGTACTGATTCTAGAACCATTTACCTCAGACTTCCTATTGTGAGAGAGAAGTAAGTGTCTGACTTTCTAAGTGAAAGAAGGAAGGGCAGAAGCAAAAGAGAGAAGTAAGTCAGAAAGTTTTATGCAGGGTTCATAAAAATTTCATTTTCTTGGAATGCAAATGGTTGAAAACTCGAGCCTCCTAAAGACCCGGATATGAATACTGAGTTACAAAGATACACAAAGTAGAAGTTTCTGGAACATTTGGTTGTCTGTAGTATTCTGCAAGATCATAAAGTACTCAAAAATTCTTTGACATTTTCAAGCAGACTTTCATGCTTGTCTTTAAAGTCTTCACTAACATCCAATGCTGAGATAGGCACCTCTTATGGATACTCAAATTTGGTTTTCAGCGTCCTGTGCAGAAGGGCTTTCACACTTACAGTGCAGCATCCCTAAATGGTCAAGAGGGATGCCTCACGCTTCAGTTCTCTCTTGTAGATGTATCCTACCCAAGAATTTCTCTGGAGCAGCTCAAAGGTAAATGATTCCATCCAATTCCAGACTTTGGCCAAACTGGTTATTTATCCAGTCATGCCAGTCTTGATATATTGTCAACTCTGTCTCATTCATGCAATCAGATTCATACAAATTAGATGCAAAATGTACCTGTCACTGTATATAGATCATTCAAAAAATAACACTGATTTGAAGGTAACAATATGCAAGGGAATTACAATGGTGAACTCCTACCATCTTGTCTAGTGAAAGTCTGTATTATCTCTACTGCTTTATCAAAGAATTATTTTCTTATTCCCTATAATGGTTTGAGCAATCTTTCATTCTTACATCTGTTAATCTGAGCAATGTAGTTGAGGATAGCGATACGTAATGTAACAACCACTATTGATTCGCATTATTTTGTCATGAGACTGTATCACTTTGAATGTTCTTGCTTTGATTTGTTTATGTTTGTGATACTGGTATGCTGCTATGGTTCTAGTTCTTTGTTTCTCATTTACTACTGTCTTTAAAATAAAATAAATAAATAAAATAAAATACTACTTACTGCTTTAAAAAAAATAACAGGTTTCTCTGCATCTTTGAGCTTGCCATTGACAGAGGCGAGCTGAGCACGCATGCGACTGAGACAGGTGTGTTTGATTGAAAGGAAAAGATCATTGGTCGGGTTTTTCACACATCATCTGGAGAACATTCCCGCCACTTTTCTGAGCGGTTGTCAGTTCCTTAGGTTCATCTTGCGTGCTCTCGACATTGCACCATCTGGCAACAGGTTCAGGAAACACCTCCCAATCCTCGCAGACTTGTTTTGGGACATTCACAAACGCTGACTTCCCTGCAGCGATGTTCCCTTCGAAGGAGACCTTGACGCAGGCAGCCTCGGAGCCGGGCGCAGGATGGCGGTCTCTCTGGGGCGGGGTGGCCATTCCCGTGGTGCGGGGCCAGAGGGCAGGGAGGAGAGGCTGCTGGGCCCGCAAGCAGAAGCGGTCCCACATGCCCTGGACCTCCGCGTCCAGGCCTAGTGTGACTTTGGCTCTCAGAGGCGGGTCCGACGAGGCTGTAATATATTTTTTTAAAAGGTAAATAGTCACCATATTTTATGATCACACCTTATAAGTTTCTGTTTCAGCAAAACTGGACTAAGAACGCCCTGAAAGCAGGTAAAGTATTATTGCTGGGTGTGTCTATATGAGTGTTTCTGGACGGGATTATCATTTGAATTGGTAGACTGAGAAAAGATGGCCCTTACCTATGGCCAAACAGATTCTTTCTTTTTTTTTCTTTCTTTCTCTCTCTCTCTCTTTTCTTTTTTCTCCTCTCCTCCACCCACTTCCTTCTTTTATTTATTTTTTTTTTGGTTTTTCTCCGGTACTGGGAGCCGAACTCACGACCTTGCGCTTGCCAGGCAGGCGCTTTTGCCGCTGAGCTAAATCCCCAGCCCCCACCCACTTCCTTCTTTCTTCTTTTTTCCTAGAGACTGAACCCAAGACTTCCCCATAATAGGCTAGTACTCTGCCTCTGAGCTCTATGTCTAGCCCTTTTTATTTTATTTTGAGATAGGCTCTCACTAAGTTACCCAGGCTGACCTTGAACTTGCCATCCTTTTGCCTTAATCTCATAAGTAGCTAGGTTTACAGAGATGCATTGCAACATCTGGCTTTTTCTTCCTTTCCTTGAGCTAAGATATCCATTTTTTTTTCTGCTCATAGGTAGCAGAGCTTCTGTTTCTTGGGGCTTTGGAGCCTGGAGCTTCTGCCAGAAGGTCACCCAGCTCTCAGGCCTTCAGATTTAGTCTGAGTGACACCATTGGCTTCCTTGGGACTTGGAAAAAATTATACCACTTGCTTTTCTGGGTCTCCAAGTGGTACCATTGGCACTTCATGGGACACCTTGACCTCCATAGTCATGTGAGCCAATTCCTTTAATTTCCCTTTCTCTTTCTTTCTCTCTCTCCCTTTCTGCCCTGCCCTCTACCTGTATATCTCTGTCATCTATCTATCTATCTATCTATCTATCTATCTATCTATCTATCTATCTACCTATCTATCCGTCCACCTATCTCTATCATCTTCTTTGCTTTTAGGCCTATCATTCTGTTTTTAATTACTACCAGAGAAACATTTGAGGTGGGTACTTAAAAAATAAGACAAGTTCATTTAGCTCACTGTTTTGAAGCTGGAAAGTGAAACAGCATGGCTCTGGTAAAAACCCCTCGGCTGTGTCACCTGTATGGATGGTGTCACAGTGGCCGGAAGGGGAGAGAGCACATGCTGAGTCTGGCAGCCAGAGTTGGGGGTGGATCCTGTGACTTCCCACTTGGTCCACTCTCACAGTTTCCATCGCTTCTATAGCACTGCACTGAGGATCAGTCAACAAATGGCTCCCATGGGGGTAAAACCACATCCACTAGATGCCTACAACTTAAATTCAAGTTCCAGTCGGCCCTTAAAAGTGACGTATAAAGTTTGACCCACAAGAAGATATGCTTTATTCTGAAAGATCTTGAATTTTCCAGTTTATACAAGTAGAAGTCTGGGGAATATTTGTGGGAAAGGATATTAGAGGTGTGGGATAAATGATAGAAGGAATGTGAAGCTGGATGAGGGATAGTTTAGTGATATGGGCCGAGGCAGCAGAGATTTTGCATTTAATATTGCAGCTCAGAGAATTACAAAGGACACTTTGTTTTGTGGGCTAACACATACCCAAAGATGTACCACTGAGAGTTAACTGGAAATACCTGATTTCCCTGGTGTTAATATAGAAGGTGATATTCAAAGGTTTATGGAGATTGGAATGTTAGAGTGGATTTGTAATCTAATATCAACTCATTCACACTATGAGGGTGCAGAAGGCACACCATTCCCCAGTGCTTGGAGAAGAATTTGTGGGGGGAGCCCTGGCACTTCTGCAGAGGTCTGATCACTATTCTTTATAGGCCAGACCTTACCACAGTCACTCAGTTGGAAAACTTAAATGCAGTAGAAGTTAATTGGATTCCAGAAGAGTGGAGAGTAAGTAGTGGCACTCAGCTGCCAAAGACAAGGTGGGTAATGGACAGCGGGACAAAGCAGCAATCAGAGTCCAACTTGCACAGACTTACGGCATCTGTCAGGTGTTAATCATGGTGCCCGAGAAGTGAAGTAGACAGCAAGCCTACTAAATTAGTAACTGAAAGCAGAAAATTTCCAGGTTAAGTGAATTAACACCTAACTCAAATAGTAAAAGCAGAGAATCATTGCCCCTGAGTTTCCAGACTTGAGCTAATTTACAAATGTAGAATCCTTTTTTGAAGGTGAGACCAGGTCCCCTTGAGGAAAGACCCCTACCAAAAATTTATTGTGTTAATATTTCTTTAATTATCTCCCAAAGAAACTGATGGCCCTTTACTAGGTTAACTATGCATTACAGAAAAGTAAATAACGCATTTGGGTGCCCCTGCACACTGATTTTGAAATGACATTGACTCCAGGCAACTCACTATGGTCCTCCAGTCAGAGTAGAGGCTTACAGAGATGATCAATGAGCTTTTATATCAAATCTGTCTCGCACAGAGTCCTATGGGTTCCTGAACGCATTCTGAGATACTTTCCCAGAAGCAGAATGAAATAAATATACTTAGCAGTTGGCAAAAGTCCTACATTCATTGCTGGAGGGCTCCTATGGTGGGAAAAGCCACATGGAAGCCATACCAATTTCTTTAACTTAGGAAAACAGTAAATAAAAAACTACACTGTACTTTAGAGGGATTTCAAAGATCAGTTCTATCATTAGAGACCTGAAAGTTACAGACATGGTGATTCTTGCCGCATTGTCATCAACTCTTTGTTTGGTGTAGAAGACAAATAGACCCTGGAGAGTGACAGTGGATTATTATAAGCTTTACTAAATGGTAAAATTATAGCTGCTGTACCAGATGTAACTTCATTGCTTGAGCAAATTAACATACCCTCTGGTACCTGGTATACAGCTATTAATCTAGCTGATGGCTTTTCTGCCATGCCTATACATAAGACCCACTAGAAGCAGTTTACTTTTAGCTGGCAAGGCCAGCAACATACCTTTACTGTCCTGCCTCAGAGGAATATCATTATTCTGCCAGAGCTGTTTTCTGGCCCTAAATTATAACTTATTTTTTGTGACTGAACCTAGTGGCATTCTACCACTGAGCTACATCTGCAGACCTTTGTATATTTTATTCTGAGGTGGAGTCTTACTAAGTTGCTTAGGATAGCCTTGAACTTGATCCTGTCTCAGCCTCCTGAATAACTGTGATTACAGGTGTGTGCCACCACTCTTGGATGATTTGGCTGAAATCTTGATTGTCTTTCCATTCCACAACCTTTCCCATTGGTCCACTGCATTGATGATGATATGCTTAGTGGACATATGATTGAGAAGTTGCAGCTAATTATCATCTCACCTTACTAGTATGATATTTGTGTGTGAGGGGGTAGGAAGTGAATTGAACCATAAGTCAGGTAACTTCCATCTCTGTGAAATTTCTAGCAGTCCAGTGGTATGAAGCATGACTAGCTCTTCCTTCTAAGGTGAAGAATAAATTATTGTGTCTGGTATTTTCTACAACCAAGAAAGTGAGTACTTAATTGGGGTATTTGAATTTTAGAGGGAACATGTGCCTTTCTGCGTATGTCATTCTGGTGACCCAAAAATCTTCTAATTTGAGTATGTATCAGAACAAAAGGAAACTCTGCAGCAGTTCTGGGTGCAGTACAAACTGCTCTGTTATCTGGGCCATGTCGTTCAGCAGATCTTGTGGTGCTTCAAGTGTCATTGGCAGACGGTGATGCAATTTGAAGCCTTTGGTAGGTTCCCATGTGAATTTTTAGGATTTTGGAGTGAGGTCCTGCCATCATTCACAGATTACTGTCCTTTTGAGTGGCAGCTTTTTGCCTGGTGCTGAGCCTTACCCAGCATCCGAATTGAATTTTATGGACTACAGATTACTGTATGATTTGAGCTATTTATCATGAACTAGGTATTATTGATGCACCAAGCTATAAAGCTGGGCCTGTATGAAAGCACTCCATCTTCAAAGAGAAGTGATATATACGTTGTTGGGCCCAAGCAGGCCCAGGAGGCACAAGTAAATTATAGGAAGTAGTGGCCTAAATACTCATGACCCTACTCCTCCCATACCTACGAGTCTAAAGCCGTGGGCTGATAAGGAGCCCCTCAATCAATGGGACAGTGAAAGAGACAACTTGGGTCTACCTACTATGCAGTCTCCAGCACTTTAGGTCCTCACTGGGATGACTCCAAAGGCCAGCGGTGATGGAAAAGTCTTCCCAATGGGCAGAATTTTAGGCAGTTCATCTGGTTGTGTACTTTGCTTGGAAGGAGAAATGGTCCTACATATGATCAGTATTTGTTGATTCATGGGCTGTGGTCCAAGCTTTGTTTGGATGGTCAGAGACGTGGAAGAAACATGATTAAAACATCGACAAAGAAACTTGGGATAAAGATATGTGCGTATTTCTTCTCTGACTAGCCACACACTATGACAATATTTGTGCCTCATGTGAATCCTCACAAACCAATGACCTCAGTGACTATTTTCCCAGTGTTTCTGTCATTGCCCACTTGACTCATGAACATAGATACCATGATGGCAAGGCTGAAGGTTTTACATTGGTTTTACAATGGGAACTTCCACTTGTCAAGGCCAACCTGGCTATGGCCACCACGGAGTGTCTGCCAGGAGGAGAGGCCTACACTGGCCCCCTAGTGTGGCATCATTGTCAGGAGTAATCAGTCAGGTACCTGGAGACAAGTGGGCTGCTTTAGATTGCTTTCATTGTAGAAAAGGCTGTGCTTTTTCTCACTGGAGTAGATAGTTTCTCTGGCCTTCAGTGCACACAGTATTTCTATCAGAACTACCATCTGTGGAGTTATACAGTTTCATACTCACCATTGTAGTGTTCCATCTTGCACTGTTTCTGACCGAAGAATTCAATCTACAACCAAAGAAGTATGGCAATGGATCTATGCTTAGGTAATTCACTGATCTTATCCCATTCTCTGCTGTCCTGAAGCAACTAGATTGGCAGTATGGAATGGTCTTTCGGTGACTCAGTTAGAACATCAAATAGGTGGCAATACCTTGCAGGGATTGAGGAAAATTCTCAAGAAGGCTAGATATGCTCGAAATCAGCATGCAATATAAGTTAGTGTTTCTCTGGTAGCCAGGATTCATAGGTTCAAGAATCAAGAGGATGGGAATGGAATTGGTACCATTCATGTTAACCAGAGTGTCCCACTAGCAAAATTTTATTTCCTATTCCTGTGGCTTTGTGGGCTACAGGGTTAATTCTAGAAGGAATAATACTTTCTCCAAGAGACACAGCAATGATTATACTGAGCTAGAAGTTAAAACTGTCACACAGCTATCATTCCAAATGAACGGGCCAAAATGGGAGTTACAGAGTGGGCTGAGGTGATTGATCCAGACTCCCAGGGAAGCTGGACTACTATTCCTTGATAGAGGTAGGGAAGGGTATGTCTGGAATACAGAAGATCCCTTCAGGTACCTCCTAATGTTATCATACCCTGTGAATCAGGCCAATGGAAAACCACAACAGTCCAATCCAAATAGGACTAAGAATTGCTCAGACCCTTCCAGAATGAAGGTCTGGGTCACCACACATGGTAAAGAATGAAAATAAGCTGAGGTGATTGCTGAAGGCTAAGGTAATACAGAATGGGTATAAAAAAAGTAGCTATAAATATTAGCTGCAACCATGTGGCAAATTACAGAAAGGAGAACCACTAATTGTGCTTCCTCTTTGTTCTGTTGGAAATAGCGTCTAGCTGTGTAGCCCACTACCCCAAGAGAAGAATGAAATTTATGTCAGTATTTAAGTGTCTTGAAAGTTCACACTATAGTGTAAGAATAATAAATATCGTTCAAAAACTTTACTTCCTTTTCTGGGGCAAGGTTTAATGTGTCTGGCTTTTTGCAGGGTGGTGACATCAGGCTAAGCAGAATTATTTCGTTGTTATTGTTTTTGTTTTGAGACAATGGTTTAAGGAGATGCATAACTATACCAGATTGAGAGTGAGTATATTTCTGGTGTTTAATTTTATGTTAACTTTAAGAAGGAACAGAGAGCCGTAAAACATTCTTTCCGCATGTGCCTGTGGGGTGACGCTTG
The DNA here is from genome assembly GCF_000276665.1 of Chinchilla lanigera. Classification (NCBI taxonomy): domain Eukaryota; kingdom Metazoa; phylum Chordata; class Mammalia; order Rodentia; family Chinchillidae; genus Chinchilla; species Chinchilla lanigera. The sequence continues at coordinate 6,000,039 of NW_004955435.1, forward strand.
CACTGACTACCTGAGTGAATATCTGCCCTCACCAGCACCGCTTAGCCTTGCTCACTGTTCCGAGGACAGGAAGAGGACGGGCTTTTCTGAGCTAGGACACCTTTCTCTGTTCTTTGTTCTCAAGGTGGGGCATTCATCCTTTCTCGCCTGTGAATATCGGCACTTTTACTTCTTGGGCCTGCAGATTCTGGGACTTAGGCCACCAGCTCCCCTGGTTCTTAGACCATTTGATTTGAACTGCGTTAAACTACTGGCTCTTTAGGGGTTTCAGCTGGCAGACATAAGGTTGAGAAACTTCTTGCTTCCGTGACTGATGAGCTAATCCCAGTGATAATGGGGGTATCTGACACACAATATCTTCTACTGATTCTGTTTCTCCGGGGAACCCTGGCGAGTGCAGTGTAGGTATGAGTGTGCGTATGTGTGCACCTATATGTGCTCTTCTGGCCCACGGGGAGGGAGCACATGGGGGGTGATTCCCTCATCACTATTTCTAGGCTCTCAGAACAGGAGTTTTGTCCACAACAACCGTCTGCTGCAAAGGCTGATAGCTGATGTCACGCTACCACCCACTTTCTGTTTGTCCCTAGATTACTCGCAGGTAGCACTGGTGGGTGCATTTACCCCAGGTAGTTTGTCGATTACAGCCCTAACCTTACCCAAAGTTTGTCACGAAGCATCTTGCTATAATCATCACATCATCCTAGTATAACGATAGTCTCTGAAAACAAAAGACATCATTCTACATATAGCATTCTGTTTTTAGTAGTGGTATTTCTGTCTACAAAACACAGTAACTCTCAATAGCTGAAAATTAAACAAATGCTGGTAGTGAGTTGCACTTTTTTCCCTCCTAAACAGACAGTGGCTAAACAACCATTCTAACTGGGCTCAGTGGTACACACTTGTAGCAAGGCTGAGGCAGGAGGATTGGAAGTTTGAGGTCAGCATAGAGACTGTCTCAAAATAAAATTTAAACAAATAAAAAAGGCTGGAGCTGTAACTCAGGGTAGAGTGTCCCTGGATTCAATTGCCAGCACTGCAAACACAACCACAAACAATCACTGGGGAAAGAGCTGGAGAGAGATGAGGCTGGAAGGGAGATTTGAATCCCATAATACGAGCTAAAACCATCAATTGTTCCTTGTAACCCGAGTGCTATAACTGGGGTCTCCTGGAGCTAGTGACTGACTGTGAAACAACTTCTAAGCCAGAAATCAGGTTACAGCAACCATGGTCAAGCTGTAAATATAACATTTAAATAATAAGCATGAATAAAACAAGAAGAATCCCTGGGTTGCATTTAAATTTTCACTTAAATGTCCAGTAGAAATGCCTGCTGGAATCCTATTGATTTTTAAAATGAATTTGGTAGTGTTTATCAATGCTATTTTAGTGTAGTGAACCTACCACTTAGCTTTCCACATCATAGCAAAGGGAGAATAGGTGAGAGGCCCCGCAGAAATTGGCTGGCATCCTGATTTGACATGGAACCAGCGGAGCTGAAGCTCCCGCGAATGCCGGGTGATTGCCAACTCATGAAGAAAGCAATTATTTTCAGTATCTCTAATTTGCAATTACCTTAAAATTTGAAAATGGATAATTGGTTCCTAATTCTTTAGTCAATATCAAAAAACCTCAATGTTTGAGCTAGGCTGAGCCTGGCTGTGTTATTCTGAACCTTTCCACTGCTTCATTTAACCTTTCAAATGCTGAGTGGCTTAGCCCAAATAAGTATAAGGTATTTTTCACAGTGTTAATAAAGACCTGCATTTTATTATATTTTATTTTATTTATTTATTTTTTAAACATGCATCCATTTATGAAATAGGATAGAAACAATACAAACATTACAGAGTTACGGATAGATTAGTAGGAAAATATCAATGGCTGCTGTAATACATGGTGGTATCTTCGAAGTGGTTTCTCAGGAAGACAGAGATATGCAAGAAGGATCTAAGAAGTAGTTACAGCCTAAGGGTTGTCAAAAATCAAGTGAGCCGTCTGGGGCGAAAGCCATTTTTTGTAGCTTTTTCTCTCCAGCCTCCCATCGCATTGGGACCCCACAACCAGTTAGTGTCCTCTCCCCAACTGTCAGCACAGGCAGCAGGAATCCTGCTGCAGACTTCTCTGGAGCTCCACCACAGCCTGTACTGTGAGGGGAAGAATGGCTTCCAGGGGGTCTCTGCAAAGACCTACATTTTAAATTGGGTTTTTATTTTTAAATTATTCAATCAATTAATTTCAATCTACTGGTTTATTTTTTGAGGCACTCAGAATTGAACCTACAGTCTTCCCACAGAGTTACATCCTTAGGGCTTTTTTTTTGTCTTTTTGAGACAAGGTCTTGCTATGCAGTTCAGGCTGGCCTCGAACTCACAGTGATCCTCCCGCCTCAGCCTCCTGAGTGCTGAGCCCTTTTTTTGTTTTGAGACAGGGTCTCACCAAGTCCCTAAATTGCCCAGGCTGGGCTTAAATTTGTACTCCTCTTACCACAGTGATCCAGAGTGCTGGGATTGCAGTAGTGAGCCTCCACCCCTGGCTAAGCTAACAAAATTTTGAAAACTGTGCTTTAAACGATTGTAGGAATTCCACTGGTGTTTATCTCAGATGGATTTGTTTGGTTCTATGAGCATTTAGTCCGTAGAGGACAACAATTTTTGATTTGAACTCAACCTAACTCAGCCCCAGTGTTATATACCATGAGTTTATAACCTAAAAGACCCACATATATGCCTTTGAGGAGGGAGAAAGCCAGGGTCATTGGAAGTCACAGCCACACTTTTCATAGATGGTTTGAATTCAGGAAAATAGGACACAGTCAAAGTCCTGCTTCACAGTTAGGTTCTGCAACCCATAATGACCTGTAGAGAAGTTTTACAAGAGTATGTGTATGGGGGATGAAAATTTCTTCACAATATGAACTGTTTCACACTTAAGGTAATTGTGTGAAAAATTAACTATTAAATAAAGGTTATCAATTAAAAACAGTCACGAAGAGAGGATATTTTCTTTTGTGTTTTTTATTTAGCAATTTGGCGCTAGAGGGAGGCTCAGTATATTGTGTAACATGTGTTAGACATGTCTAGCATGGATGAGCAACTGACAGCAACATTGTGTACAGAAAGCTTGAAATCCCCAGGCAAAGAATGGTACAACTGATCTGGGGGAAAGTGCATCACTACTGTGACATCAATTACTAATTTTCAAGTTCCAGTTTTTAATGTATGGACCACCTGTCCGTGCTAGCCCTTAATTTCCCAGTGGCTTAATGTAGCATTAGTAATTTGAAACTTAAATTCATGCTGTTTTTATCTTCAATAATCTCTTGAGTACAAATTACTTCATATTTACTGACTCTTCATTAAAATTTTTGGTACTAAGAATCGAACTCAGGACCTTGTGCATGCTAGGCAGGCACTTGTGCCTCTGAGCTATATTCCCATCCCTAAAATTCTAAATTTTATCTTTCCTCTCTATCCCTTCCCCTTTTCTCTCCTTTTTCTTTCTTACCTTCCCCTCCTGTCCCATCCCTTAACATCTTCCATTCATTCTTTGCTTTGAGTTTTATGACTAAACGACACCAGAAAAGAAATTTTTATTTTCAACCGGTACTTAATTCTTCAATAAGCAAATGGGTAGGAGGTGGGTGAAGGGTGACCTCTGGGGACCTGCCTCTGCCTGCTTCTCCACGTTATGGAAGACTTGGTGCCACAGTGTGGATTTAAAAGATCCCCACATCCCATGTAGCAAATGCTTGGTCACAGTCTGTAGCACTACTGGGAGGAGGTTGGAGCCCATAGGAGGCTGGGCCTAGTGGAAGAAGTTAGGTGGTAGGGGTTGTGCCCTTGCAGGTAATACTGGGATGCTGGCTCCTTCCTGTCTCTTTGCTTACCAGCCACCGTGAGGTAAATGGGCCTCATCCACATGCGGTTCCTGCCCCGCCACCGGCCCAAAGGCAGCAGGGCCAAGGGACCATGGACTGGAATCTCTGAAACTGTGAGCCGGGAGAAATCCTTCTCTGCTGTAAGCTGCTTTTCTCACTACTTTGTTGCAGCAATGGAAAGCTGATTAATCTAATCAGCTTTGTATTATGATTTGGATCTCAAAAGTCTCCCCAAAGCCTCCTGTGGGTGGGAGTTGGTTGGATTATGGGGGCCCTGGACTCATCAGGGGTTCACTCAGTGATAAGGCCAGTAGCTGATTGTGCTGTTGGCACGTTGGACCTGGTTAGCTGTGGGGTACTGGGGTCATGAGCTGCAAGATGTCCCTCTCCTCTCTGCAAGATGTCCACTCCTCTCTGCTTTCTCTGCATCCTAGTTGTGGTGAATTCCACACCTTCTCCTCTACTGTGCTCCTCTGCCACCCTGATCCTGCTTTAAAGCCAGCTGACTGCAGACTGAGACAAGAAACTTCTTCTTTAGGGTGTTGGTGTTGGGAATCTTGTTCTAGTGATTAGAAAGTGACTAGGAGACCTGGGTAGAGAGAAAACCTTGAAAACAGCTGCTGCTCTACTTGCCCATCCTGGTGAGAGGGGAAATGGTTCTGAAGTTGATTTGACTTTAAAAAATTTACTTTTTCTGTAATGTCATTTTTTTTTTTTGTTTTTTGTTTTCTGTTTTTTTGTTTTTCTTCCAGAACCAGGAATCAGACTCACGACTTTGCACTTGCCAGGCAGGTGCTGTGCCACTGAGCTAAATCCCCAGCCCCTGTAATGTCATTTATTAGAGGTTATTTTCATAAGTTTTACATACACCCAAAACAAAGCCTAAGTTTATCTAAGGACTTGTAATTTGCCCTTCTTTATTAGGAAGGCAATCGAAAAATTGGTACTGAAAACAATATGAACAGATGGTACAAGACACGACTTCTGCTGACAGTGTGTTTCCCCTGGATGTTTTCTGTAACTCCTTTGGTGAATACTAATACGTTTAGATCAGAAAATGCAAATCACATAAGCAAAATAGTTGTTGGGCTTTCATTTATTTTTTTCTAAGTAGAGAAAAAAATCAGCTTTGTTTAGTCATACAGTCTCTAAATCTTGGGATTTTAATGTATATTTTAAAGTCCTAATGTATACTAGGACTTTAAAGAGGGAAATAAAAAAAATGTTTAGGAAACTTCTTATTTATTACTTCATTGTTTTTTTTTTTGTTTTTATTGATACCAGAAACCGAACTCACTACCTTGCGCTTGCCAGGCAGGCGCTTTGCCGCTGAGCTAAATCCCCAACCCCTTATTTATTACTTCAGAGAAGTCAGTTTGTATTAGAAATAGGCTTGCATTGACCTTTCAGAAATTTTGTAATCATTTATCTTCTTAAATTTAGAAAAGAATGCATTATAGATATAGGATGTGAATATTAAATTTAGGTTTGAAAATAACACAATTAAGAGAATTATATTTGGAATATGCCAAAGAAACTGCTATAATAGAAGTTATATACACAAATAGAAATTCTATGGTGAATTGTCAGTTCTCGGGATGATTCTTAAAAATAATTTTATTCATTAAACCAACATTTTATAGACAAATTGGTGACAAGCATGTGACAAATTTTAATTTCAAAATTCTCTTTTGGTGGAGATACATTTTATGAATGTGTAAGATGCACAATCAGGTAGGTGAGTGATAGCTAATTCCTTTTCCAGAGGAATTCTTAATTTCAATGAAGTCTATCTGAAAATTCCTTGAACATTTTATCATAGAGGCTATATATTTCTTAGAAAGAGTTGTAAATTATAACTCATAAAATCCAAGTATAGCATAATTTTCTTTTTCAAATCAGTTCATTGCTTGTAACCTGCAGATTGCCTCCCATAACACTTAGAATAAATTCCGGGCCCTTGGAGGACCCCATACCTCTAGGGCAGCATTTCCCACCTCTCAGCTTCTGAGAATTTCCCATGTTTCATGCTGTGCTTTCTTTTTACTTCTTAAATATGCCGTTCATGCTCTTGCTTCAAGTCCGTGCACTTGCCGTGCCGTCTTCCTGCAGGGCAGGTCTTCTTACAGCTAGGTGGCTTCTCTCTCTCTTTGCTCATTCCCCTCTTCCAGAGTGACCACATGGACAGCTGCAGCCCTCCCAACTCCACCCGCTGCCTGGTACTCTCTGCTTTTTGCTTTGTTTAGATTCTAGATACCATCAGCTGGCATCACAACATACATGGATGGTTTATGGTCCGTAACCTCAATCTGTGCTAGTCCATGGAGTCAAGGACTTTGTCTTGTTCACTGCTACATTCCCAGGAATGAGAGGGGGACCTGGTTTATAGTACATGCGCACATACACACTGTAAGCAAAACTGTTTCCAATTCATATGTTAAATTCCAACCCCGAGACCTCAGAAAGTGACTTCATTTGGAATAGGAGCTTTGCAGAGGTAATTAAATTAAAATGAGCTCACTCATTGTGTGGGGTCTAACGCAGGTGGACTAGTGTCCTCATAAGTAGAGCGACCTGGGTCACAGACATAGTAGACTAAAAGCAACATGAAGGCACAGGAAGGTGATAGCCATGTATGAGCCAACAAGGGACCAGACTTGTCCCTCAGGACCCTTAGAAGGAAGCAACCCTGATGCTTTGACATGTGAACTGTGAGAAAATACATTTTTCTTATTAAGCAACCCCAACTGTGGTATTTCCCTGGGCAGCCTTATGATATATACATAAACTGATACAAACTTATGCTGTATTAGTAAATAAGTAATGTGAGACATTTTGTGATAATGAAAGATAGTGACCTCATGGAACACATACCCATACATGAACCAGCGGTGGTTTCTTAACAACAGAAACTTTAAAGCTGACACGGAAATGAGCTATGACTTGGTGGTATCTTGAAGACAGTTTAGCCACCACACAGCCCTTGGGATTTCTCTAGTGTAACAGAAACCACACACACAGCAAGTTGATGTTAGGAGAGAAGGAAGAAAGGGAGGTAAAAAGGAGACCAGGGAAATAATAATTTTAAAATTATACTTTGAAGGAAAGTTGTGGAAAACGGTAGGTTCAGGACACAAAAGTACTACTTTTCCTTTCCAGGAAATTCATGAAAATAAAATATCCTAAGGATTTAGAAGATAACAGTAAGCCTATAAATTGGTAAACCATGCTTTTTACCTCTAAATGGGCCGTCATCCTTCACCAGTAGAAAGGCCTTTTAACTGTACAATAAAACTGAGATTTCTGTGAATTCACAAACCCAAAGACTTCCACTCTTACCCTCAAGAAAGCACACTGTTAAGTTGTGCAGCGTACCACAACTTTAGACACATATGGAGTCTTTTTTTTTTTGTACTGGGAATCGAACTCAGGACCTTGCACTTACCAGGCAGGCGCTGTGCTGCTGAGCCGTCTCCCCAACCCCCAGACACATATAAGTGGCTGATATGCTCACATAGTCCTCCAGATGGGTAAGATGGACAGACAGGCATACACATCCTACATCACTCATCTTGAGGATTCTTCTAAAACTACAAAAATACACCCAGTTCCAGGCCTCGAGGTGCCTCTCTCTTGAGGGCTGGGACCTGTTGTCTCTGGGCATGAACCTTTCAAATTCTGCCTAATAACCTTCTTTATGCTCTCAGTGACACACACTGAGAATTTATTTTCTGTGATGGAAGCCAGCGAATCTGAAGCCTTCCCCATAGGTGGGTGTGTTCAGGTCCCCATCTCTGTTTTGGGGGACTTCCTCTGAGCCCATCCAGTGACAATATCTTAGAGATAATTGCATCTCTTGGGGGTGTGGAAATTCAATGCACTGCTACTTGGAACTAACTATGTCCAACAAAGGAGAGGGTATAAAAAGAAAGTAACGGTGATGTGAGTTTTAAAGGAAAATGACCCGGTCATGTTGGGCTTTGTGGTGGTTAAAGGTGCTGGTTATTGTCAGACTTGTACACCCAACTGGGGAGTCAGACCAATAAGTGTGGGAAGAAAAGAGAGATAATAGTTCCATTGTTGGAAACACTAACTGGCAAGAAACAGGGAGACATAAAAAAAAAACCCAACATAATCCGGACATTGTAATTACAGCTGACTTCAAGGAAGATGAGAGGAGTAGCTCACATAAAGGATCCACAGGCAGTATATTCACAAAGCAGTGAGCGAGGGACACATGGCTAAGAGTGAATACAAAAGCACGGCATAAGTCAATAAAACCAGTGGTAGCAAATGTGCGGGCAAGAACCACTGGGACTCCCAGGACTCCCTCAAATGCCAAGTGTCAGCACATTTCGATTTTGACTTAGCGTGTTGGAGACACAAAAACAAGGAATGTTTCTGAGCCGCCTCTTGAAACAGATGGTGTCCTGCTGACTGCTGATTTCAGGGAAAAAGCAAACTGTTCAGGTTCTGTTTTGTTTCCATGTTTTTTGCCCGCAGAGATAACTGAAAGATTGGAAAGCCCAAACAAGCAACACTAAAAATGAACTGCAATCCTTACCAAGGAAGGATAGTAAGAGTTGAACTAATTGTCTTTAATTAGGTCACATCCCAGCCCTGGATGGATCACATCCCTGGGCCAGGAGAGACTGTGCAGGAGGAAATCCAGATTGTCATCATTCATCTCTGGGGGACAACGGTAAGTTAACAAAGGAAGACATTTAGAGGCGCAGAGTGTCGTACCAATTTTTCCACAAAGCCCAAATGCTGATTTATAAAAGTTTTGCTCTATTGAGCTAACCATGGATCTTTATTATTCAGCAGACTTACGCAGATGGCTTGCACATGCTGAGAGAAGGATGTGGTGGTCATTCACTGTCATCCGTGGTGACCACCCGCTGCTGCATCCATTTTCGTGAGGACTATTCCACGAGAAGTTCCTGACACCGAACCAAGTGTATCTTCTTCAGTGAAGGTACCAGCTAGAGAATGAAAGTGCAGTTGAAGCACACATGGTTGCGAGTTTATTACAGCCGACTGCATACATTATTGCTCTACACAGAACAAGACTTGAGCTGAATTTACAAACCTCTCTCTCAGACTATCTTAGTGAGAACACCAAATTGCCAAGCTTCTAGAGTACAGTCTCTGTAGTTATCTTTGGTACTTTGCTTTGCTTTTCGTCCTGGGCTACTGTAAAATGTCTTGCCTGCTTCTCATTGCTCCGGGTCTATATTGCTGTCTCTTCTCTAAAAATGGACCTGCTTGTGTTTGGAACTTTGCTGGTTCTTTGACACCCAGAGCTATCCCAGCACTGCGATCGAACCTGCTCAGTCCTTCACAATCCGTTCCAAAGCATTGTGCAAACTTCTCGTTTTGCCTCACTAAACTTTACATTAGTCTTGTCTCAATGTATCATATATTTAATTTTTTACCTTTACAAATAAGTGTTTTTTTTCCTATTCATTACATCCTGCCCTCCATTCTTTTACCCAGCAAGCTCCTCCTTACATTTCAAAGCCAACCCATGTCATCTCTTGGTCAGGTGGAGCTAAGCATTCCCTTCTTCTAGGTCTACATAGCAGCTCATTCCTATCTTTATTATTTGAATTATCAGGTGTTATAGAATTTATTTCTCTACTCTACGTTGTCTCTAGCCATTGAGATTCTCAAAAGCCACATTTCCAAATGCAATTTCTTCTCTTTTCACTGTTACTAACTTGTTAAATACAGGTGCCTAATTAATGTAAAAGACAAAAAATAAAGAGGATGAATGACTGTTTTTGCTGGCAAATAAAGATTTAGATTCACAGCTGATCAGTAATATCCAGAGTGTATGATGGAGGCCTCAGTATCTGATCTCCTCACTTTACTTCTTTTCCATCTCATGGTTATTATTCATCTTCATTTACTCTGTCCAAAACTCCTTTAGCTCAAGGTAAAGGTCATATTACTCCCTCTCTTACAGTTAACTTTGTGGATGCACTTTCATTCCATATTTCATTTCATGCTGGGACCATGCCCAGGTTAAGATTTTCCCCTCCTCTTCCTTTCCTGGTGCCCCTTTACGACCCCCATGCCATCATCGAGGTGTTAAGCAGGGGAAATGTTTTCTGTCTATGTTAAGGTGATAAGAGAGATGGTCACAATGGAAGCCAGAGGCTAACACTAGAAAATCATGTCGGAATTATGCTCCCAGGCAAGCTAGGATCCTGTAAGAAGGAGACAATAAGCACTTATTTTTTTCAGGACAGTACTGGCTGTGTGTTTCTAGGGGCGTTAAGCTATTGAGGGAGAAGGTACAATCACTACTCCACCTTGGGGCCCCTTTTCATTATGAAGCACCAGAAATGGTGCCTGGCAAGAACAGTTGTCTGTAACCCATGCTGGAGGTGAGCGCATTTGCAAGGTTAGCATGTTTGTCAGGGGCAAATATAGCAGCTTTGAAATTGGAGGAGAGGAGAGGATTTTAAGAAATAAAGAGTTAGAACAGCCCCAAGGGACCACCTGTGAGAAGGAAGGGATCTGTGCAGAGACAGGGAAGGAAGGTCAAGTGGAGGTCTCAGAGCTTGTGAGTCAGGATCTACCAGGGACTTCCTGAAAGCCTGGGTGCCGGTGAAGCCCATAAACTAGTTACCTTAGGAGTGCCACACCAAATTTATAGACAAAATACTTTCACCGCAGTAAATGTATGAAGATGGAAGCACCTTTATATAATGTTATTTTAAATAATCCAGTGGAATTAATTACTTTTGCAATGTTATGAGGTCGTCACCATTATTTCTAAAATCTCTTTCTTACTCCAACTCTGCAACCAATAATCAATAATTTTCCATTTGTCCTCCAGCTGCTGGTCCCCTTGAGTCTTTCTGTCCCTAGGAATTTGTCCGTTATACATATTTCATATTAACAGAATCAGACAAAACTTTTCCTTTTGTGTCTGGCTTTTTAAACAATTTATTTAGAGATATGATCTCCAAATAAGTTGTCCTGGCTTCAAACTTGTGATCCTCTTGCCTCAGGAGGAGCAGGGCATTGCAGTTAGGTACCATTACACCCAGCTCGTGATGCTGTCTTGGTCTTCATGATTTTTGTTCTGTCTAGGGCTTGACGCATCATTGATACCAACTCTTGGGAACTTTTTCTTTGTTTGTTTTCTATATAGTCCAACCCTTTCCAAGCTGTGATCACCCAAAATGAACTTTTATGTTTGAGTTATGCGGTTTGTCTGCAAAAAATCCCAGTTTGAGTTTTCTTTCCCAACATGCTTTGGAAACTTCCAGGGGATTCTTTTGTTTCATGGTTTTTATGCTGATCGCCATGAGTCACAGCTACGGACACGGCTACGTGATGCTGTTGGGTCATTTTTCCGCATATCCCTTCTTGGCATTCCGTGTTCATTTACCCCCCACATCGCTGCGGTTCTGTGCATGTCGCTTCCTTCTCTTATTGCCCTACAGGTTCCTCCACCGCCAGTGGCCTTAAAGAGATCCAATTTTCTTGGACACCCCTGTCCTCTGCTGGAGACTGGTGCTTGTTTATTCCAACAATCTCACAGGAAATCTTCCTTCTTTTAACTGTACCACCTACAAAACATGGGGCAGATCCTCCAATTACTATTACATTCATTTTTTTTGGCTGCCCAAATGTGGCTTTGAGCCTGAGCTGGCACTCAGGGAATACGGCACCCCACAAGGAGGGCTTCTGTAGGAATTCACCTCTTCACAAAGGCCATGAGACTACCCCACTCAGGACTAAAACCCCCACCTCTGTCTCTACCTTTCTGCTTTGGCTGTTTGGCTTGATTGGCTCAGGTTTACTGGACATGTGATGTGTCCACTGGGTGTTTCAGGTTCCAGGTTTTTAGAACGTCATAGAACACAGAGAAGGAAGAGTAAACTTCTCTATTTCAGCTTCAGCTTTAAAACAAGGCTATTGGCTTGGCTTAGGGTATGAGCCAAATGGGTGTGAGCACTGCCAATCACTGTAGCAAACTCTCAAGGCACTAGGACCGGTCCAAGCAGAAGGGGACCACACCGTGGTGTGGGGATGGAATGTCTGATCAGAACAAAGGAACATGGAAGAATTTTGAGCCAGGTGTCTGTTGCAAGTTTTATCTAAACTATTACTCGGAACAAAAGTCGTCCCCGAATAGTTCCCTAGAAGGTAGACCCTGTGGGTAAGTTTTAAAGTGAATAGTAAAATTTCCACATATGTTGCAGTAGTTTGGGTCTTGAGTGTCTTTCAAATCCCATATAGTAAAGGTTTGTTCCTCCAGCATGCCACTGTCAAGAGGTGGGGCCGAGTGAGAGGTTTTAGGTCACCAGGTTGTGCCCTCGAAAGGGACAATGGGACGCCAAGTTTTTGGCTCCCCTTGCTACCACGGAGGGAACAGCTTTCTCCACCACGCACTCCTGCCATGATGCACTGCCTCAGCAAGGGGACCAACTGACCTTGGACTGAAACCTCCCAAATGTGAGCTTAATCATCATTTATGTATTTACTTTCCAGGGTTGGTGATGAAAGCTGGAGCCTTGTGCCTGCTACGCGAGCACTTTATCGCTGAGCTGCGCCTGGAGCTTACCTGTACTCTTCGTAGATTGATCGTTTCACATTGTCATAGCCGTGGATAGTTGAAGGGCAGATTTCATACCACAACCACATGGTTTTATTCTTCTCTCCTTCTCCCTCCTTCCATCCCTCTGTCCCTTTCCTTCCTTTCTGCTTGCTTGCACTTCTTCCTTCTTCCTTCCTTCTTCCTTCTTCCTTCCTTCTTCCTTCCTTCCTTCCTTCTTCCTTCCTTCTTCCTTCCTTCCTTCTTCCTTCCTTCCTTCTTTCCTTCCTCTTCTTTTTTCCCCCTTCCTTTGATTTATTCACTTATTCATTTATAAATGTGTTCTTCATCTTCCTTCCTTCTTCCTTCTTTCTTCCTTCCTTCCTTCTTCCTTCCTTCTTCCTTCTTCCTTTCTTCTTCCTTCCTTCTTCCCTTCCTTCTTTCCTTCCTTTTCCTTTTTTTTCCCTTCCTTTGATTTATTCACTTATTCATTTATAAATGTGTTCTTCATCTTCCTCCTTCTGGCTTTCTGGTCTTCCATTCTGTAGAAATGATTCTTTCCTAGCTTCTCTTACTTTTACATATGTTTGCTCTTCTATCTTACTACTTCAAATGTGACCTCTGTGCATCTAATTAAATGTAACTAGTTTTGTCTTTATCTTCCAGAAACATGTTATAGGTGTTTATGTGAAATCTCCACTCGCATGTCTCACTGGCCTTTCCTATTCAGGATTATCTGGAGCTACTAGTTTCAGGTATGGACGGCTTTGGCGTTAGTGTCTGCTCTGAGATTTCCAAGCCTATGTTGCAGGAAAGACAATTTCTTTTGGCAAGTTTACCCCTAGGCCCAAGGACAACCCCTTGCCCTTCGCCATGTCTCCTGCTCTTGGCTGATCCTGTGGTCGGGCATTTTGTACACTGGACTTGCTCATGTCTTTGTATCCTGGGGACAGGGTCTGCGACTTGTGTCCTGTGAGTCCCTAGTCCTGCTTTTCCGTGTCTCCCAGTGGATCTTCGAGCCACAGTCACCATGCCCTGAAGGTATTCAGGCAGAGATGGAATAGTTTTAGCCAAAATTACTGTAGAAGGAATTCTTGCATTTAGGTGCCTAGCCACTATAAGAATTAATGATTTTATAGAATGAAATGTGTAGTATTTTCTGATAGAGCTTCATTCTTTTGATGTAGCTGAGAGCCTTTGTCACTTATTGACATATTTTGGGCTGATGTTCAATTTTCTTTATAAAGTTTTTTGAAATAAATGGATTGTTACTTGCAGCTCACACAAGTTTTGGCTTACATGGATTATCCTGGCTTTCACATTTGTCTTGGTAGAAACAGCTCTGGATTTGGGAGAAATTACTGATTTTCTGGGATGCTGTTGTCTTTCTCTCCTAGTAATAGCATTTTCTGCTGCACAGCTAGTAGCCTCTCTGACCGCCCAGCTTCCTTGGGGCTGGTTATGACTGAGTTCTAAACAGAGGAGAGCGATCCCTGGCACTGTAGTGTGTCCTTAAGGGGAGGTGGCTTGCTCGCCTTCTTAGCTTTGCTCTTCTCTAGTGACTGCAGTAGACACATAGGAGGCAACTTGGGCTGTAGCAGTAAGTGAAATACTGCACGGGTGGAGAAATGAGAACCCGTAATATGCTTGGTCCTACATATTGTGCTACTACTGTAGAAGTCCAGTCTGTGAAAGGAAACGCTTTAATTTTGTGTAAGCCACTATTTCAGATAATGATAGGTTTGGATATTTAAAATTATCGCTTTAAATATACACAGGTTGGCCTTTTTTCATAATCCTGTAGTTTATCTTCTAGGTATCACATCTGTGACTGCTACTTGCACAGGCAAGCAAAGAGAGCTACGTAATGACAATACACTGGACAGTTGGGTCCTCGAGCCCGGACAAAGGAATTTATAATAAAGGAATCAGGCTGTGGACAAAGATCCGAGACAAGGGAGTTATCATTGCTTGACATGAAGTACATGAGGTGCTTTACCTAAAATTCCTCATGAGATGAATATCGTCGTTGCTGTTTTGTAGCTGAGAACAGTGGGACTTATTCCAAGAGTTTGGTCAGTAGCCAGCGAGGGTGGAAAGAGTATTTAGCTGCAGATCTTCTCTAGGGTCAGTTCTTCTGCCTCTTTGCCGCGGATGGCATAGTGTTCTCCGTGTGGCGAATTGCTGGAGTGGGGGATCCCAGCAGTCACTAGGTACTAGTGACCTGAGGGCTTCCTGAGGAAAACGGCACAAATGGCTTTTGACTCAAAGATGAATTAGGATACTAGCATGTACTCCCCTAAGCAGGCGAAGTCAAGAAAGCCAAGGAGCCCGGCATGCCCGTAGGTCCTGTTTTAAGGTCGGTGTGTGCTGGGGGTGGGGCAGTTCTAAGTGCAGTGCTGGCTCCAGCATTGGCTTTTCGTTTCTTTAAAAATCCAGATCCAGAAAAGGGGAGAATAAAAACAGAGAGAGAGAAGACTGCCGTTGGAAGTGCAGTACAGAGCACATGCGATCCACGCCCAAGGCAAGGGGAGACGCTCACAGCGTGGAGGACTTGACGCAAGCGTCCTTTCTAAATCCAGGAGCAAGCGCGAAAGCTGCCAGGGAGCAGTGCCATCATGCGGTAGACGAAGGAGTAGCAAGAGCTGGTGAGAAGAAGCAGTGGGCGGCAGCTGGCCCGAGGCGCTGGGGTAGGGTGGGGGCGGGGTAGAAATGGAAGCTGGGGAGAGGAGTACGTGCTTTTACATCACAGTACTGACGACGGTTCGCTGCAGTCTGGAAAAAATAAGGATCATATTGGAATACTCACCTGAGCCTTCAGTTATTTCCAAGGCTAGGGAGAGAAAGTTAGTGTAGAAGCTAGCTATTGTAGAAGCTTATGCTTTCGACCCCCGGAAAATAGTTGAATTGACTGTTTTTCTTTGGTTTGAGCGCCGCTGACCGTAAATAACAAGCCCTAACGGCTCAGGAAGATTAGGAAAAATTTACCTTGAGTTTAGGGAAGAGACAGAAAAGAGGAAAAGACCAACAGCGGGGATCTGGGTTGCCACAGGCCTGTTAGGAAGCTGCTCTAACATTGGAAACTGGAGCCCCAAATCTATAAATAAACCCACATGGTTCAAAACTAGACTCTAACTATATTCTGTGGCTGTAACTGCAGGCTTAGGTATAATTTATAACCTTTTTTTTTTTTTTTTCCTCCAGTACCGGGAACCGAACTCACGACCTTGCGCTTGCCAGGCAGGCGCTTTGCCGCTGAGCTAAATCCCCAGCCCCAAATTATAACCTTTGACAACTTCATCCTCCAGGAAAGTAGTCTTGTGATTTTATTACAGGCCCAGTGCACACTTTGCTCTCATTGCCTTATACTGCAGGAGAAAAGAACTGAGATGGCGTTAGAGGTGTCAGTCATGGAGCCTGTCAGCCCTTGGTCCTTCCTCAGGGAAGCAGTCTGCCTGGAGCCCCTGCTGAGCAGAACTCCCTGTGCAGCCGGCGATTTTGTTCTCGGCTATCCCTGTGTATTTTAGGACCAGGACAAGGAGAAGCTGGCAAAGACTTTCTGTCAGAGGTCGTATGGCCTAGGAGAGCTTGTCGCCTTCGGTTCTGATGGCTTCCTAGTTCTAGATTCCAATTCTGCATTTACATCTGTGTTTATAATAAGGTATTTTGTTTTTCGTTTTGTGGTGCTGGAAATTGATCCCAGGGCCTTTCATACGCTAGTGAGTGCTGTACCACTGAGCTATACCCTCATTCCCTGTACATCTGTACTTATAAACAAATTTCCTGAGAACACTGAATGAATCTTTTCCTGCAACAGAAAGAGCTGAAATCAAGCAGAGACGAAGGGAAAGTCAGGAGTTCCTGAGCTCACAGTTTAGGAAAGCCTCTCAGTCCTGGACAGCAAGAGCACAGGTCCTCAGGTGGCAGCACATCTGGACAGACCTGCAGCGCATTAAGGGGTGTAGGTAGACATTGTACATCTGTCACTTTATTTGGTTCTTATAATGACCTTAAAGAAGAGTAGAGCAGACAAAATTGTCATGGTGCCCTTGAGAATAGTTGTGCTCAGGGGCTTAATAAGGTACCCTGAGCCGTGTAAAAGATAATTGGTGGAGATGTGACTTGAGCCTCAATAGCCCAACTCAAGTCACTGAACGTCTCACCAGCCCAGGTCTTTCATCTGGGGCCTTGTATCAGAATCACGTGTGGGCCTTGTTGTTCTTGTGCTTGGGCCTCAATCTTTGCTAGTGCTGGTACATTTCAGGGTTGGTCTGAACAACTGTTTTCCATGGGTGAAAGCAAGAAGCACACCTTGCTGAGACCCCGCTTTAGATAATACAGGCTCCGCGGCAGCTCCATCATGGTGATACCCAGGGCTGGCCTCCATCCTTCAGCCTGAGGAGATACTATAGGATGGGGAGAGAAACTGTGAAAATAGTTTTTACTCAGAATATTTAGAGTGTCTAGGAAAGAAAGACTATGGTGGTCTCACGGGTTGTTTAGTCTTTTGCTCCTGTAGTCTCCAGGAACTACCCATTCTTTAATAAGGAGAAATAAAACAATGTGATATATCATACAGATTATATCTTTGGAAAATATGACTCTGTGTATCTGTATGTATATGTTGCTGGGGATCAAACCCAGGGTGTTGCACATGCTAGGCACATGCTAGCACTCTATCCTTGAGCTATGCCCCTGGCCCCAAATTTGCTATGCTAAAAGCTGATTGGAACTCATGCTCTAACCCCAAACATGCACTTACTATGCAACTGTAACTTCGAAGGTAGTTCTTTAGTTCCTTTTTTCAAGTTGATTGCTGCAAGTAAACCCTTTGTTAATATGGTTGTTCTTCTGTCTTCTATTTTTATGCTGAAAGAAACTGTCAATGAGTCTTTGGTTGACCAGTATTGCATGTCTATATCTGTTTTCATGAGAAGCCACTTTGAAGATATCAATATGTAATACAACAACCATTGTTAATTCCCTACCACTTTGTTTGTAACTCTGTATTGTCTGTACTGTGCTTGTGATATGTTGTAAAATGTTGTATGTCTGTTAATATTTCCCTCCTTTTATCTTAAAAAAAAAAAAAAACCAAAAAAAAAAAAACCAAAAAAGAAATCCAAACACTACCAGGAAGGCTTATAGGTGGTGCTGAAAAAGGAATTATTTCAGTGGTGAGTAGAAAGATAACATTAGAAGGAATTTCAGGAGTTTGATGATTGCAGGTCCCTTTTGATCTGGCATCAGGCTAGAGCTTCAAAAACCTGGGAACCTGTAGGTCCCTAGGTAGGACTGCAGGAGGAAGTGACATAGGAGGAAGTGACATAGGAGGACAGTGCTTCCTGAGTTTCTATTAAAAGGGTGGAGCACAGATGAGTCTGATGCTGAAATGCGGCATAAACATAATAGAACTCTGCCTAAACATGAGAAGAGTATCAGAGGAAGGAGAGGAAGTGAGTATGCAGGAGATTGTCCCCTATTTGGATCTTTCCCCGAAGAGCTCTCCTGATTTTGCCACTACATTGTCATGTGATCCATCCTATTTGCAGGCAATGTTTCAAGCAGGAGAAGCCTGTAAGGGGAAAGGGCAGAAGGTGAGGGAGCAGCTTAAGGACTCTAAGTCCCTCAACATTTGGGGAGTTAGTTTGCTTGGATCTAGAAGGTGTGTAATGAAGTTGAAAGGAAAGGTACTACATAGGAGACAGGATAAAGGAGAGTGGTGACATTAGAGAAGGTAGGACATCCTGAGGAGAAAGAGTGGGGGGCTTGCCAGGGGATTCCAGAGCATGCAATCCATAAGAGGATGTTCATTTTAGAAAACAGGAATTCACTAAGACAAAAAGAAGCTATTGGCCCTGGGTGTGTGCTCACAGAGGAACTAAGAGAAAATTGCCAGAATATCAAAGCTACAGTGGAACACCCGATTGCCATCAGTCTGAGCCCAGAAACCCAGTTTTGAAAAGAAACTGGGTGACTTTGTGCTGGGTGCCTTGAATTTGAGGGCTAGCCTCTGGGTTTTACTTTACCTTCCATAGAGCTACAGTTCTTTCCATGCTAGGAGACAAAAATGAATAAAAATAAGATGTTTCACCACTGATTTTGCAAAATAGAAAACAAGTGGCTTATGGAATTGTGCAGTATGAAACACTGCATTTAGGTGAGTGTCTTTGTCACTTTCATGTCACTGGACTTCATTGCAGACTCTGGAAGTACAAGAGCTTGGACTTCAGAGTTTGATTTTTTTACATCTTATTCTTTTTGGGCAGTGCCAGGGACTGAACCTAGGGCCTTCCAAATGTTATGTAAGTACTCTATTTCTGAGCTACACCCACAGCCCTGGAGTGTGATTTTATTTCTTTTTTTTGCCTTTTTTTTTGAGACAGGGTCTTGCTCCTTGCAGTTCAGGCTGGCCTGGAGCTCACTTTGTAGCTGAGGCTGGTCTCGAAATCACAAATCATCCTGCCTCAGCCTCCCGAGTGCTGGGATTACAGGCATGTGCACCATGCCCAGCTTGGAGTGTGATTTTAAAAAGTGTTGAGGAGATGGTCAGGTGAATCCAGTCCAAAGATGAGAGATGTTTTTCCTCTAGCCACATGACTAAGGGGCTAGTACTACCTAATGTGCTTTGTATATAAATTCATAAAGTAGGCAGTACTACTTTGTTAATATTTAATGCTTACTATGGGCTAAAAACTATGGCAGTGTAAAGCCAGTTATATTAAGGTTCTGCATAATTAAAGACATATACCTAGGAAACAGCAGAGCTGAAGTTAGTGCACCCATCATAACACTCAGCTAAGGATCAATGGAAGTTTCTATGGCTCTTTTACATCCTCCCAACCATTTCTACCTTTGGTGCCTCTCCAAGGGAACCAATGCTAGAAATGAGAAAGGAAAGTGAGAATTTGTTTGTGGAGAGATCCAAACACAGCACAGAATGAGCACTAAAAAGCATGTCATACACCTCTCCAAAAACAGACTAGAGAACATGTACATATACCGGCATATTGATTTCTATCTGTCTGTCATAGCAAGAAGTGCCAGGCAGAGGAAACATGCAGGGGAGGCCTGGCAGCCCACCTTGACATTTGAAGAGGTAGTTCTGTGAGGCTTCTTTTACTGTCCTGGCTGCCAGATTTTTTGTGTTCTGTGGCTTGATTTTAGCATCTGATGAAGCCCACTATTTATAAAGGAAATTAGATACAAGGGGATGGCGACAGATGCTCCTTTTTGCCTTGAAGGAAGATACGCATGTAGTTTAATAGATCCAGACATGTGTATTAAAGTCTTCAGAGGGTTAGCATATGGATACTTCCACTCCCTGCAAAGAGACCTTGTTTATCTAAAGCCTCATTTGCGCCTTCCATGAATTGCAGGTGACAGCCTCTGCCTTTCTCAGCCCTGGCAAGTGGCAGGTGTCGTGGCTCTTTAACCTGAAACTTCTGCTGGTCTGGGGCTGGATTTGGACCTGACCAGGGGATCTGAGAAACCACAAGGTAGTCTTGCTGTAGGCATCTCATCAACTTGGCTTATTTAAAAATGTTTTATTAGTATATTTTTGTGATACACAGTAAGTACATTTATTATGGGATATACATATATGTGTGTGTGTGTGTAAAAGGGATCAAGATATGTATGATACACCCTTTTTACTTCCCTTTCCCTTTCCTCCCTCTTGTTTTACCATACCCAGATCCCTTTCCTGTCCTTTAAAAAAACCAACTCTTTGACTTATTGATATCTAAAAATTTTTTTAGCCTCAATTTCATTAGTTTCTACTCTGATCTTTATAATTTCTTTCCTTCTATTAGTTCCAGATATGGATTGTTCTTTCCAGGACTTGAGATGCATCATTAGATTATTTATTTGTGATCACTTTATTCCTCTTGGGTGCATATTCTCACCTATGTACCTCCCTTTCAGAGCTGCTTTCACTGTGTCACATAGGTTTTGATATTTTTTTTTATTGTTTCCGTGGATTCTAGAAACATTTTTATTTTTGCCTGTTTTCTTTCATGATCCATTAATTTTTCAATAATGCATTATTTAATGTTCATATATTTGCATAGTTTTGTGATTTTTTTGTTATTGATTTCTAGCTTCATTCCTCAATGATCTGATAGTATGCAAAGGCTGATTTCAATTCTTTTGTATTTATTTAAGTGTACTTTATAGCCTAAAATGTGGTCTTTTTTTCAAAAAGATTCTGTGCATTGAGAAAAATGTGTATTCTATTGTTGGATGAAACACTCTGTAGATATTGGTTGTCTACTTGTTCAATGATGATTAGAGTTCAACTGATTGAACTTTAATGTTTCTTTGATGATTTTTTCTGTCTGTTTGACCTGTCTCATTGTATGAGTGGGATAGTAAAGTCCCCTCCTATGATTGTTTTGGTGCCTATCAGTTCTCTATGTACAGTAGGTTTTATTTTATAAAGTTGGTGCACCAAGAATTGATGCATAGGTATTTGTAATTGTTACTGTTCCTCTTACAGGTATGTAGAGACCATCTTTGTCTCTTCTATTAGTTTTGGCTTGCAGTCTGCTCTGTCTGCAAAGAAGATGGCTACTCCTCTTTTCTTTTAGTTTCTGGTTAAATTGAGTATCATTTTCCATTCTTTTACTTTTAGTCTGTATGTTTCCCTTCGGATGAGGTGTGTTTCATTTAGGCAACATATGGTTTCATTTTTCTTCCCTATCTAATCTGTCAGTTTGTGCCTTTTGCATTTTTTTTTTTTTTTGTACTGGGAATCAAACTCAGGACCTTGTGCTTGTTGTGCAGGTGCTTATCCCACTGAGCTATATCCCCAGCCCAAGTTTGTGCCTTTTATTGGGTAGTTGAGGCCACTGACATTGAGAGTTATTGTAAGGTGTTTATTGAATCTTGCCATTGTATATTTTCCAGTGTTTATTCCTTTATGTTTTCCTTTTTTAAACTACTCAGTTATATGTATACTTTCTTTTAGACTCTTTGGTGCTGGTCCTTTTCTCTGTCTAGAATTTCCTTAAGTATTTCCTGCAGTGCGGTTTAGTGTTTTTTTTTTTTTTTTGTGGAAATTAATTACTTCTGTATTAATTTTGAAGCCTAATTTTGCAAGAGGTAAATAAAAGCCTAAGTAGATGATTGTTTTCTTTTAGAGTTTGAAGACTTCACCGCAAGCTCTCCTGGCCTTTGATCTTTGTGCTGAGAAATTCACAGTTAGTCTTGCTTTTGTAGGTTACTTGCTTGTTTTCTTTAATGGCTTTTAGTACTCTCTTTTTGTTGAATATCTGGAATGTTGATTAAGGTGTGTCCAGGAGAGCTTCTTTTCTGGTCATGGCTATTTGGGGTTCTACAGACCTTCTACATTTGAATATTGAATTCTTTTCCTAGATTTGGAAAATTTTATGCTATGGTTTCAATGAATAAATTTTTTGAAATTTCTTTCAAATTTTCCTTCATTTCTATCTGAGGTTAGTATTTTGACTCATCTAGAAGCTTTTACGTCCAGCTGTATGCTGTCTTGTCAATTCTGTGCTCTACTACATTCACCTTGTCTAATACTTCTGATACTTTATTCTCACATTGGTCAAGTCTGCTATCCATGCTTTCTGTTTATTTTTTCATATCATATGTTTCAGCTTGCTTTCTTTTATACTCTCTAATTCTTTTCCAAAACAGTCATTTCTGTCTTATGTAGTTTTATTTAACTGAATTAATTTATTGTTGATTCTTTTAATTTATTGAACATTTTATTGGTAAAATCTTTTTTTATCTGTTTAATTAAATTCTAAGATATAAGGGCTAAACAAGTTGTAGCATTCCTTGCTTGCTTGCCTTTGCTGTCTTCTGCTCACCATAAACTGTTTTCTCCTCTGTGATGCCACTCTGCCAAGCCACCTGCCTTGGAGATGGCAGACTATAGACTGAAACCTGTACAAACTGTGAGCTAAATGAACTTTGGGTGTCAGGTATTTTGTCTCAACAACGAAGAAGGTAACTAAGACAGAGTTTGCTATTGAGTGGGGTCATTACTGTGACTAAACCTTACCATGTGATTTAAGAGCTTTTGAAACTGGCTTGTGGAAGGGGAAGAGTTAGAAAATATTTGGAGATGCTGGCTAAAAAAGTACAACTAAAATCCTGAGGTTGTCGTTGAGAGATTCTGGTCAGAGCTCAGAAAACCAGCATACTGATAGAAATTCTGCTGGTAAAGGTCAGGCTTAAGGGATTTCTGCTGGGTAAAAGGACTGCATTGTTTGTTAGACTCCAGATGATGTGTGTAGTTATGGATTAGCAAAAAGTCTGCCTGCATTTTGCTTGTGTCCAGAGACTTTGCCTAAGACTGAGATTAAGGGTGGTACACTAATCTGGCAGACAAAATTTTAAGGCAATCTAATGTTGAGGTAGTGACATGGCTACTATTGGAGGTTTTTAGCTAGATTTATGTGAGAATCAATAGCGAAGAGCCCAGTACAATGATTTAAAACACTTTGAGTTTGGCCAAAAAGAAAGCTCCAGTAAAAACTCAGCCTACAAAGATGGAACAGAGGAAAAATTTGTCGCTAAAAAGACTAGCAAAAATATCCCCCAGCCAAATAATAAAACAACAACAACAACAAAGACATCACAAGAACCAACAGGACTCCAGCATCTGCAGCCTTAAAGTTGCAAAGGTAGAACACTGCTTTATTTTTTTAAAAGCCCAGGGCACCATGTTCCAAAATGGAAGCAGCCTAAAATTTATTCTTCAAGATTTAGTACATAGGCACTGAATCCCTATAGCCAAGAAAAAAAAACCTGGCTACTGCTCCAGCTGGTGACAGACCTTGACACAATCTACATGGTGTTGATTTGAGGTATATGCAAAATACAAGAGTTGTGGGGTCAGAAAGACTTCTACTCAGATCTCAGAAAGACTGGGAAGTTAGACAGTGTGCTCCCAAGAGGGAAGTGTGTAAAGCTGTAGGTGTAAAGGCAAACATGTAGTAGTAGCTGTAGAAGTTTAAAGAAGATAGAAATATGAGTCATCCGAGGAAAACTACAAAGAGAAAGCAGAGCTGGTACCAGAGAAAAACCATGAGAGCTACAACTACCAGCAGTACTGCATAGGCAGGGCCACCCATGGCCTTTAGAGTTCACATCTTGTCACAGGTTGGCAGTGATGCTAAAAATAAAACTGTGAGACTTAATGTTTGCCCTGGTAGATGTTTAGACTTTCTTTGTTCCCATTCTTTTATATCCACCCTATTTATACATTTTGAAATAGAAATTGTGCTATAAAATGTTGAAAATGTTTAATTTTCTTTTCATTTGTACAGAGGCTTACAGCTAAGAGTTTGCCTTCAATCTCAGAGGAGACTTTAGACTTTTCAACAATGCTAAAACTGTGAAGACTTTGGCAAGTTGTAGAAATAGAATAAATGCCTTTTGCAAAAAGAGGTGCATGAGTCTTTGGGTGGCCCGGGGATGAATGTTATGGCTTGTGCCTAAATATCCCCCCAAAGCCTCATGCAGTCATAGGTGAGGCTTTTACAGAGGTGGTTGTATCTAGAATGTGTGATACTGGAGATTCATGGTACAATGCTAAGCTCAAAGATACTAGGATTAAGGATGTGAGTACTACCTACCCTAAGTAGCCTAGACAAGATATAAGGGGTAAGAAAAGTTGTGATTAACTCTTGCTTGCTTGCTTTTGCTATCTTCTTCCTGGTATAAACAGTTTTCTCCTCTGTGGCATCTCTCTGCCAAGTCACCCTGCCTTACAGCCAGCTAGCTACAGACTGAAGTCTCTACACACTGTGAGCTAAGTAAACCTTACCTCCTTTAATTTTGGGGACTGAGTATTTTGTCTCAATAATGAGAAAATAACTAAGACCACATGTTGTGCTTTTGCTTATATATTCTTTTCTCTTTTCACACATTTTTTGGCCATTTAATCTTGAGTTCTTCACCTTTTTTTTTTTTTTTTTCTTTTCTTCCGGTACCAGGAATTGAACTCACGACCTTGCGCTTGCCAGGCAGGCACTTTGCCACTGAGCTAAATTCCCAGCCCTGAGTTCTTCACCTTTAGCTTTGTCTACTTCAGTGTTTGTAGGATCAGCTTTTAGTGAAATAGTGGTATTGCTATGTCTCTTGCTTTCCTATGTTTCTATTGTTTTTGTGCTGTGGATTAAAGATCAGATAAAATAGAGAAATGCTATCACTACTGTGGAGATCTCTTTATTTAGATTCTGTCTTCCTGTGCTGTGTCTTTGGGTTTCACTGTGTTTTAGTGTTTACACCCCTTTTCAACCTATTCAGTGTGATGTTTGAGGGTCTTGTTAATGTCCAATCTTCTAGTGGCTTGATCTCCATCATGACTCAAAGAGGAGAAATTGAATAAAAAACAAGCCAGATACTGGCATACAGTGAAAACCAATGAAAACAAACAACTATCTCACCATTAACAATAGAAAAGATGACAGCATTAATAATTGCCACAGACAAACCAGTTATTGACATGCCACAAGTCAATGATAGTTAAAACCATGCTATCCCTAACAATAGAAAAGAGATCTACAATAAAATTCGGACACAAAAACAATCTAAATATTTGCATACAATAATATTAATTAAAAGTAAAAACTATACCACCAATAAGAATAGAATTCAGCAGTAATAGCATGGAGTCAAATAACTCACTAAAAATTAATAAAGCTTAATAGCAATAATAAGAATGGAATGAAAGGGTGGGGAAGAGGAAAATGAAAGAAGTAAAATTTGAAAAAGCAAGAAAAGGAAGATGAGAAGGAGACAAAAATGAAATAAAGGTTCAATTAAAGAATAAAAGAAAGCTAGTAGAATTAGGTAAAAGTAACAGAAAAATACAAACAAGAAAAAGAAGGTAAATAAAAAAGAAAAACAAAGAGCAAAGGATAGAAATTAGAAACAAACAAAAAAGCCCAAATTCCCCCACCGCACAATGAAGAAAAAGACAAATGAGTCCAAAAATTTCCTCTACGTGTTTTTGTGAGTGGTTTCTTTTCAGGGCTGGTGGTATAGGAATCCACCAAATATGGGTGGGTAATAGTAAGCCACAGTCAGGCCCTACATCATTTCCATGCTGACTTTGTATTGTGTGAATGCTAAATCCTTCCATGTCTTACCTGTTGCACATTGTTGGTCAAGGGTGTGGTGTCTGCCTTAGGGCTGTCTTCACTCCAGCAGCTCTTAGTGTTCTTGTCTTTTTTTGCTTCCCAAGACACTGCTATCTAAGACCAGCTTTATGGTCTGTGGGCTTGTGAGATACTTCGTTTCCCTTGCTCTGTACAACCCATACATCCCAGGATGTGACACTGGTCCCTGATTACATTGGCAAATGAGAAAGCAAACAGAATACTAAGCTCTGTGCTGGAAGTAGGCAGTGAAGGGGACCACACAGACTGCTGGATTTAATGTCAGCACCTTTGGACCCAGGTCCTTCAGAAAACCAAATGACTAGCTTGGCTTCTCCTCACAGCTGGTGGTATCATTGTGTCCCTCACAAACATAGCTCATCACTGCTTAAACTTCTGCGGGGCGGCACTTGGGATATAGTTCAACAGCACACATGCCTGCCTGACAAGTGCAAGGTCTTGAGTTCGATCCTCTGTACCAAAAAGAAAAAAAACCACCTCTCAGGGGATCTGCAACTAACTTGGTCCCTTGTTTGTGACTTGCTTTTTGATTTACTTTAATGTAATATCTGTAGATATTAACAAAGAAAATATAAAAATGTACTGTTCTATGAAAGAAACATTTCAAAATAAAATAATTAGAGCATAACAATGGTTAATGTACCTTTTATCATAATCTTAAAAGAATGGTCAAAGTGTTACTCAGAGCACAAGTCATAGACAAAAAGACTGTCTTACAAAAGAAACAAACAAATAATAGCACAAAACTTTCTTTTTAATGAAGAGAAACTAGTATAAATTAAATAAATTAGCATAGATATTCAAATATTTTTGAAACAAAGGATAGAGAATTTGGGGAATTATTTGAATGTCTTCCTATTTCTCTATCTTCTATTGTATATATTTTTCATTTCTCATATAAGAGAAAGCCTATAGAATGGGAAAATTTCCTTACCAATTATTCCTCAGTTAGAAGCCTAATGTCTAGAATACATGAAGAACTAAGAAAAACTAGACCTTCCAAAAAAAAGACCCAATCAAAAAAACAATGTGCAACAGGAATGAATAGATACTACTCAGAAGAAGTACAGATGACCAGTAAATACACGTGACTCCCAAGTACAGAGGATGTTGCTATAAATTTCTTCTCCAACTCTAGAAGCCACATGGGAGGCGCCATTTTCAGAAAAACCTACACTGTATTTGTGCTTACAACAATTGTAGGTTTTGAAACCACAAGTGATACTGCTGAAATCTTGAAGATTACTAGTAACTACTTTCAAAACCTGTACTCTGTTAAGCTAGAGAAAACAGAAAAAAAAAAACACATAGATTCTGAGGTACACATGAACTACTAAAACTGAATCAAGAAGGTATAAAAACTCTGAACAATCCATTAGCAGGCAATCACACTGAGGCAATAATAGAAAACATATCAGCTAAGAAAATCCCAGGATCTGATGGATTCACTCCTGATTTCTGGAAGAACTTCAGAGAAGATTTAATGCCAATATACTTCAAACATTTTAATGACAGGGAAAGGCAAAAAGTATTGGCAAACTCATCCTAGAGGCTACAGTTATCTTGATTCCAAAACCACAGAAAAACTCAACTGAAAAAGAAAACTATATACCAATCTATAATAAACACAGAAGAGAAATCCTCAAGAAGTCACTGACAAACAAAATTCAAAAAATCATTGAAAAGATTATACATCCTGATCAAGTATGATTCATCTAAGAATCCAAGGATGTTTCAACATACACCAAACAATACATGATAAGCACATAAATAGAAGCAAGAACAAAGTCCCATTATCATCTTAGTAGGTGCAGAAAATCCTTTGACAAAATCCAACATCCATCCGTGATAAACACCCATGATAAAAATAGGTACAAAAAGATCTTATCTGAATCTGATAAAAGCCATTTATGACAAATGTACCAATAACGTTATAGTAAGTAGGGGAAAATGAATTTGTTTCCTTCAAAATCAGGTACAAGCTAAGGATGAGCAGTATCAACACTCCTGTTGAATATAGTAAGCCTCTGATTTATGAACATTTGAGTTGTGAACTTTTACAGGTGTACTGTACAAGACCCACTTCATTAGTTTATGAATGAGTCTCACTTTTGAACAATTCTTCCTAAATGGAACTTATTCATAAATAGGTGAAGTACTGTATAGTGCTTGAAATTTTAGCCAGAGCAATCAGGAAAGAAAAAGAAATAAAAGTGGTACACATAAGAAAGGAAGAATTCAAACTGTCATTGTTTTTAAATGATATGATCTCTACATAGGGTATCCAAAAATTCCACCAAAAAATTCCTAGAAATAACAAAAGCACTCAGTAATGTAGCAGGGTACAAAATCAACATACAAAACTTGATAGCATTCCTGTACACCAATAATGAACTCACTGAGAAAGTGTTTAGGAAAACAGTACTATTCAAAATAATGTCAGAATAAATGAAATGCTTAGGAATTAACCTAGCAATGTAAGTGAGAGACTTCTATAATTAAAACTATAGAACTCTGAAAAGGGAGATCAAAGAGCACATCAGGAACTGGAACAATCTTCCCTGTTTCTGGATAGGCAGAACCCATATAGTCAAAATGGCTGTACTTGCAGAACTGACATATAGATTTAATGCAATTGCAATCAAAATGCCAACACCATTTCTCACAGAACTGGTGAAATCAATCTTAAATTCATATGGAATAAGATGAAACCCAGAATAGATAAAGCAGTCTTAAGCAACAAGTGCAAAGCAGGAAGCATCATAATCCCAGATTTGAAGTTATACTACAAAGCTGCAGTGACAAAAACAGCATGGTGCTGGCACAAAAATAGACATGTCAATCAATGGAACAGAATAATGGAAGCAGAAGGAACCCCAGACACATTCAGCTCTCTCTTCTTTAGCAAAGGGGCCACAACTGAATGCTGGAGAAAAGACAGTCTCTTTAGCAAATGGTGATGGGAAAACTGGCTATCTGTATCCAGAGATTGAATCTAGACCCATATCTTTAACAATATGCTAAAATAAAATAAAAATGCATCAAAGACTTACACATTAAAATGGAAAAATTTGATCTGGTGGAAGATAACATAAGTAAAACTTTTGAAGATATAGGTGTAGGTAAGGACTTTCTGTATAGAACCCCAATTGCACATGAAATAACATTGGGAATCAACAAATGGTGTTCTCTCAAATTAAAGAGCTTCTTTACAGTAAAGGAAACACCCAATAGAGTGAAGAGACAGCATACAGAATAGAAACGTTTCCACAAGCTTCTTCTTAGGCAGAGGACTAATATCTAGAACATATTAAAAAAAACTAAAAAAACTTAGACCCCTCAACATAAAATACTCAATCAAAAGTGGGCAACTGGAATAAGTAAACAATAAATACATGAAAAAATATACAATATTTCTGGCAATTAGAAAAATAAAAACTGTAACAACACTGATGGTACATCTTACTCCAGAAAGCACAGCTCTCATCAAGAAATCAAATAATAACCAATGGTGGTAAGGATGCAGGGAAAAGGAACTCTTCCACATTGTTGGTGGGAGTGTGAACTAGTACAACTACTATGGAAATCAGTATGGAGATTCCTCCAAAAACTAAAAGTAGAAATTCCATTAGACCTTCATGTTCCTTTTCTAGGTATCATCTCAAAAGAGTTAAAGACATCGTATTAAAATGATACATGCACACTCATGTTTATAGCAGCACAACTCGTAATAGCTGAATCTTGGAAGTGGTCTACATGCCCATTGGCAGATGAATGGATAAAGACAAAGTGGTATTCATATGCAATGGAGTGCCACTCTGCCATAAAAAAGAATAAGTTTGAGTCACTGGAGGGAAATGGATGCACTTTGAGACATTAATGCTAAATGAAGTAAATTATTGGCATAACCTTGAATATCACATGACCTCTCTGATGTGAGAAACTCACAGCATAAATAATTTAAACAGCAAAATAAGACAGATAATAGGATACAGGGAGATACATCTCTTGGGAATGTGAAGGGGACAAAGAGATGGAGGAAGGAGGAAGGAGAGGGAAAGGGAAGTAAGGAGAAATGAGATGTGTGATGCTCACCTACCAAATTTCCATGATGAATGTAGTCATCATGTACTGCAAACATCATTGACTTAAATAGGATGAAAGGAATCAGAACCCTCAAGTTCTCTTTCATTTTAGTTGAAGACAATTTACTTGAAAATTATTCTATAACTGCCAATTTCAACAGTCTTGTATGTCTGGTCGGATTCTACCTACCCTATCACATAAAGTGAATATTATAGTTTTTGGCATTTAGCAGATAGGGCTACTTTTATCTCTGTGAGATAAGTTAATTTAATAATAGTTTGGAAAGAATGTGTCATATGTGAAAAACTTCATGTGAAATAAGAAACCATGGGCTTTTCTTGGGGGTAGTGATGCAGGCTTGTTTCTTCCTGGGGCTGCCGACCCTCTCTGGGCTTATATTGGGTTTGTGGAGACAGGAACGTCTCCCCAGGAAGCATGGTTAGCACTGCAGACTGCTTCATTATTTTCTGTGTATTGTCTCCCATGTTTCCTGTCTCTCTATGGTTTCTAGTTTTCTCTTGGGTCTTTCTTGATCCCTAGAGCTCTACTTTTTTTTTCTCTTCACTAAGCTGTGTCCCAGGTGTCCCAGATCCTGGAGAGGCTGTGTTCTGCTGTTGGCTTTCACTCTGTCATTTAAAATCTCTCATTGTTTCTGGAATAAGCAGGGCATCTGTGAGTCCTCCCGACCTCTGGTTCCTCTCTTCTTCCCCATGCATGTGGCTGCCTGTCTCTTATTGCCTGTCAGTGCCTCTGATGGGGCTGACATTGTTGAACACATGACAGTCTGGACCTAGCTACTGTATTGGCATTCTTGCTAGGTCTTGTTCTAAAACATAACAAGTCAACTAGAAACAGTAGTTCTCTGCCATTTAGACTGTACTCCATCCACGCATCAGATTAAACCCCTTTGGGCTCTGAGCTTGATTTGTTAAGTGGCTTTAAGGCCTTTGATTTAGCTTACTAATTGCCTTTGCCTCGAGTGGTCAGCTCAGTAATTTGCTTCACTCTCTTTTATATCTTTTCTTTCCCCTCTTCTTTATGCTTATTGTCCTACTGTGGTCAAAACTGGTGATTTCTTCATTCATCAGCTGTTTCTGAGAAGTCCAATTTCCATGTGTCGAGGGATGTGCTAAGCCTTGACAGAGCCAAGGTAGGAAAGTCACAGCTCCTCACAAGCAACTCACAGTTCAAGGGAGCAGTTAGTTTACAAAGTAGCTAATTAGCATATAATATGGTAAGAATGAAGATAGACGTGTGTATGAATAGATCATGGGTGATAAGGGACACTTAGTTCAGTAACACATATAATGTAAGAGTGACTTTGATATTAAAGGATGGGATTCATATAATGTAAAGGAGACTCCAGATAGAGTGAAAAGATGAGCAAAGGCTTGTGGGTAAAACAGCACTTTGTATGTAAGAAATTATAGCAACTTTGTTATGCTAGAGAATAAAGATGAGTCAGGGAATAATGAATGAACTTGGAGAAGTAGGCAGGAGCGATCTCACGAAGTAAGTAGGTGACTGTATCATTGCTTCCAAACTCAGGCACTTTTGAGAGCAATGGAAATGTCATTAATAATTGTTCTGGTGTGAAAATAAAAGACTGGGGATTGTATCAGAAAAAACTAGGACACATTCCTGTCTTAGTTCTATGCCAGGACAAGAAGCTTCAACTTGATGCTGTACAGGCAATGGAGAATTGTTGAAGAGTTCAGTTTGTGGCTGCTTAATATCTATGTTCTCTCCTGTTCATGGAGATAGATGTTCCCTCCTAGCTTAAGCAGGCAGACCCGGGGCAGGGGTGTGACCCAGGCGTGCTAAATGGATGGGACTTCTCCTCAGCATAGAAAGTGGAGTCGGCCAGAGGCGGTGGTGGCTGGAGCAGAGTTGTAAGATCACTCCTGGAACGGGCTTTGCTCTCTGGATTCATGCCTGTGTTCTGAGGCTGAGTCTGTGAGCTAAACACTGATGTTTTGGACCTCTCTGTGATCCTTCTAGTACATTCCTTCGTGCTCTCATTAGTAAAGCAGAGCTGGTGTTGGTGTCTGTTTCATGAAATCGAGAGCCTTGGTCTGTAAGATGAAGTCGCAGCTTTGAGTAACCAGAGGGGATGATAATGGGCAGAAGCGGCTCCAGCTGGCCCTGTATTACTGCTGCTGGGCAAGCTGACAGCACAGGGCAGGGACTCTGACAGAGGATCTTGGGGGCATTTGTCTTGAACTTTTCAGAGCACAAATTATGCTGGCCATAAAGAAATGCCACAGCAGCCCTGCATTCTCCAGGGCTGTTTCTTATGTGAGCAGTAAATTTTCTTCAAGAGAAGGAGATAGAGAGCTGCATTAGATGAGTATAAATAAAGATACCATTTTGATCTCTTAAAGATTTCGCTGAAAAAAATGCCATGTGTGTTTTCTCAACTTGCCTTAATTAAGAGAATCTCAGAATCTGGGCTTCCCATGGTTTTCCTTGTGGTTTGTGTGCTCTGCTTGTGAGCCATTAAATTTTACGGCGTCAGTGGGGATTTGAAGCACCAGATTTAATCAATAGTCATTTCTCCTGCCTCAGCACTTTTGCACAGCGCTCTGTTTATTAAGCAGTATTTAGTGTGCTGTTTTGACCTTTACCTCCTAGACTGCACTTCCTAATTATTACTTCTTCTGTTTTCCCGTGATATACATCTAAGGTCAAAGACTATTAATAGTGATTGTGAATTTCCCCCAAAGGATCACAAAAAGTGTTTGAATCTGTAGAAATCAGGATTGTAGTTGTGTTTGGATTTGGACAGAATTCAGGATGGCAGTCTGTATTTTCTGATGCTACATATTCTTTTCTTTTAAAATAGCATAAATGTTCAATCATCCCGAATATGCTAGCTAGGATTCTGGCTAATCCCTGAGTGCAATCTAAGTTTCAGACATAGAAGGCCATTAGGTCTAAGAAAAAGTGTTTGCTCCCTTTGCATGCTGAGGTTTTCCTACTGAAAAGCTGTGCTAATCACCCGCGCTGTCCATCGCACTGGTAAACTGTCTCTTAGTGGCAGAAACCTAATCCTAAGGGGTTCCTTTCATTGCACGTGGTGTTCATCAGCTCTGTGAGTGTTTAAGTCCCGTGCTGTTGGCCAGTAGATCTGCATTCGAGAGGACATTAAGAGGCTCATCTATGTAGCCTTTCCCCCTCTCTCTATCAAATTGGAAAGAAATGCTACACTAACAGATTTGGCAACTAATAAGCTTTGTTTATGGCCAGAGCAGTTTCTCAGTATGTCATGTCTAGGAGTCTGATATTTTGCAGTATTTCCAGCTCTGAAGTAAGAATATTGGGTTGGATATACCTCAAGTCTTCATCAAACTGGTCTCTGAGCTGCAGCAGTAGCCTTGCAAGTTGGATTCCAGCTCTTCTTCTTGTATCTAAAACTAGACTGATCTGTTCCTAATGATGCTTTTTTCTTCCAATAGAATCACTTTCCAAAATGTGACTGTCTCCAACCCTCTTCTGCTTCCACTATTGATTCATCAAGTCGCACATCTCAAGGTGGATACATAGAGCTGAGAATGATTCATTTCACTGAGGAAGTTCTCACTGCTTCCCTGCCTGGCCCTCTGGCTCCAGGAGCTTAGCCAAAGTATTTTCTCAGAGGCATTTTATACTTCTGGGGTAGAATCAGAATACTCATTATGAACTTTTAAAAAGGTATTTGGAAGTGGGAGAGAAGACTAGCTGTGTTAATTTGAATAGATTTTCTAATATCTCTAAGACTGGGAATCTTTATACTAAAAGTGGGGTAACATGAATGGGTCATTGAGAATATTCAGTGAAATCACATATGTAAAATACTGCTAAAGGATGAGGCTTTTCCTATAAGCTGACAAGTGAGCCTGCTATGATTTCCTGCATTCTGGCAAAAACCACACATCTGGATCAGAGACTGGGGATTTTGTCATTCACAGTTATAACGCTAGTCAGAAGATCAACGATTACACTGAACTCTTCTCAGAGGATGAAGGCGTGAGGGCCGGTGATACCTGCACATACAATGGCTTGCACTACAGAGAGAATCTCTACTCTTAGAAAATCCACATTTTAAAAAAAATAGGCATTAAGAAAACCTTCTCCTTTGTTCTGGAAGAAGGTTACCTCCCAAGGCTGTGAGATATAAAAACATCATTAAAAAGGAATCCTGATGAAAGGCAGCCTGAATCTCAGTTTGGAAGATGCGCGGGAATGCAAAAGATCCACTGAGAATTGTCTCCCGATGCAAAGCAGCTGGCATCTGATAAGCCACTGAAGCTTGGCTGTGTATAGTTAGTAAATTGCTTCATATGGAACTTTGAATAGAGTTAGTATTGAGTAGAATGATAACTTTTAAATGCTAGGCTTTCACTTGACAAAAATGGGACTCAGTTTTTTCACTGAGCAATTTAATGTAAATCCAGAATTCAGAGTCTGATACACAGTAGGCATACAACATAAAGGAGTAGATAATGCATCATTTCCAAGTGATAAAACTTGAAAAATTACATGAACCAAATATACAATAATTACCAGGCTACACACTATGTATCTACTTACTCTTAGTCTTTTATCGTACTTATTCCTTACAGAATATCTTTCATATACTAGGCTTTTACCAAGTAGTGTTTGAAGATAATAGCAAATAAAATGCATAGAAAATCTTTAAATTTTAATTGTAACAGTGATTTATTGTTGTCCTGGCTATATATAGCATCAAACCAATAATGAATGAAGTAATTAAGATTTCAAATTTTCCTTCATACTCTGGTGGAGGCACTATAAAATGGTGAAATCTATTCCTCGACCTGTTCTTGTGAAAGATCTGAGAACACTAACGTGGTTAAAAAGGTATATGGCTAGAGAGAGAATTAAAAATATAAATAAATAACGCATAAACTGGGTAAATAGCTCTAGAATAAATTGAAAGTTGATATAAGCTCAGGAATAGAATTCCCATTTTCCCATGGCAATTTTCCAAAATTCATGTGCATTTCACAATAAAAAAGTCCAGTAAATCAACCCTAGTCATACATCTTCTTAACTTCTGAAATTGAAATATCCATGGGAAACTCAGGAGTCACATTAAACCAATGAATGACTCAAGCCTGGTCACTATTTCCCGTTATTTAAGACTGAGAGAAGGATGCATTTGGCAGGGGTCAGGGAAGAGCTAGCTGATGAGGGAGGCTTAGGTAAAGTTAAGGAGGTCAGGAGGATCCAGGCATATTTCTCTTCACAGACCTCTCCTGTGTCCTGGGAATTTCTTTTTCGCTGATGCTCTAGATTCTCCTATCTACAAACCAGGGTGACCTCTGTGAGCTTAAGGAATAGGACAGTGGATGTGGTGATACAAAGCGCAGAAGGTCAGGCTGACATTATAATACAGATTTCTAATTATACAGATGCAGTATTTGCTGTCACTTTGGTTTTCTTGGATTCTCTAAGGCAAGCAATGAATAAAAAGGTAATAATGTGCTGTGTACCACCTGCTGTTCTTTAAAGTATAGTTAAATTCCCCTTGATAATTTCTTTTTCATTAATCCTTTTTTCTCTGTTAGAGAATCTTTGGCAAATTGCTGACTTGGCAGCATAAAATATTTTCTTGGCAAGCCTTTTGAAATTGTAATTGTACTAAAGTGCCCTTTTCTTATCTTTGCCTTTGAAAAACTGTTTCTCTTTTTGTTTTCTTTCCTTTTATTTTGATTTTCTGCTGGAGAAAGAATAAAGTAAGTTACATCTTCATCCTTAACATTATCATTTTTTTGAACCTTTGGAGACCAATGAAATTCTCCACTGTGAGAGATTTTAGCCTTAAATCAACAGCGTGTCAGGAGGCATTAGCTTCGGAGTAGCATCCTTGCATATGCCATGGAGGAGTGGCTCAGTGGGTCATCAGGCAGAAATGACCTGCCAGCAGACCATGCTTGAGGGCTAAGAGTTCTTCATTCCCATTACCCTGCCCCCACCCATTTCGGCTCTAGGGATAAATTCAGTGTGCCAGTTATGATAATGCTCTCTGATCTCAATTTAGTAAGAAATACAGAATTAGATTTTCAATATTTTGTGAGCTACCATTTCAAAATTGATTTTTAGGCAATTCTTACTTATGATTCTTTGTGCCTCTGCAGGGAATTTGGGGTTAGGAAGAACAATATATTTCTCTTGGTGTCTCTCTGAGATAAGTAAAAAGAAAACAGAAGGTCATTTTCTTGTTGACCTCTGTGCTTCTCTCCCATGTCTGGACTGATTTTGTGCCACGTCTCCAGGGCTTGTGCTTGGTCCAGCAATCTGGGAGGACAGAATCATAGACCCAGACAACTGGGGAGCTGAAAATAGCGTGCCCTCATTTGTAAATTATTCTTGATTCAGGCCAAGGGGCTTCAACGCTAGACGAGGCCCATGAAAATGACTCTGGTGTTTTTCTCAGCCTGAGGCTCAGGGTCCCCACAGAGAAGCAATTTTTCTAACCTGCAGCCTGTGCTTGATGAGAGTGCTGAAAAAGTAGTGGCAGAGCAGGAGCTGGAGGAAAACCCAGTGGAGCCTACATTTGTTACAAAATACTGAATTGCTAAATGCTAAATGAGATCTCTTCCATTTCCCGCTCCGTGACTGACAGGAAACAAATGCAACCTCAAATAGCTGGTGGAGTTAGAATTAGCAGTTGGAATGAGTGGGCAGTCAGACACTGTACAAAAGAGTATGGGGCCAGTCTTGGGGCTGTGGAAACCCAAGGCACATCACCCAAGGGGATGGTGGAGGTTTCTTCATTCTACCCACTGTTCTTGTGTAGTTGTAATTGGCTGAAAAGAATGTTGTGGAGGCCCTGAGTTCAGGTCTTAGCATGGCCATATTATTTGTCGGGTAGTCTTTGGAAAGTTATTTAATCAGATTTTAGTTTCTTCACCTAAAACAGGAAAATGGTACTCTGCAAGGTCATTGGAAGATAAAATGTGTTTCTGTAAAGTTTGTGGTGTACAGTAATGTGCAGTTTTAGTCTTCATCCTTTTCTCGCTCTTGTCTTACTGGCATATCATATTAGCTGTATGGCACTGGTTCTCCAGAAGACCATGTTTACAGTGGGTCAGCATAGTGGTTGCTCTTGCTCCATAGCTCGCTTCTGTGGCAGACCACCACAGGACAAGCTAGCTTGACCCTTGGGGGACAAGCCACATACAAACCATGGCTTTCCACATCTTCATGTCCTTTCTATCAACTGTTAGATCAATATAGGTCACACACACACACACACACAC